>NW_026578567.1:0-36262 GCF_029603195.1 Condylostylus longicornis
GAATCCCCTTACGCCTATGAGCTCGATTCTCTCAGCTGAAAAGGAAAGTCGTCTGGAGAATCCAATTTTGTCACTGAAGTCAGCGAGCAAATTTATTCAGGAGAATAAGGATTCGTCCGGTCACCCATCTCACGCAAAAAAATCGCTCATAGCAACTCCAACTCAAACTTCTTACTGGAAATTTTCACGGGTTGATTCCGGTCGATTCGTTCCATGATAACAGCTAAGCCACATGGAATCAAGCCACTGGATCCCCGGTTCAGAGAAGCTCATCTGCAAGTTGCAACGCTGATGTCAGGGGAATCCATTGGGCCTATTAATCCCCTTCCCCCTTTGCCTCATCCATACGAGGAGGAAATTCACGCTCTGAACTGGGAAAATCAGTCAACTCCTGAAGGAAAGAAGATGTTCGGATTATGCGAACCAAGGATTTATCAACCGCTCGAGACGACGCCTCTCGTTATGATCCGAACAGCTGAAGACCTTGATAATATGATCCGTGAAATTGTCGATGATCCGCGTTGTCGAGAGGTTGCAATAGATTTGGAACATCACTCACAACATTCGTATCGAGGGATCACGTGCCTGATTCAGATGAGCACAAGAAGTAAAGATTTCATTATCGATCCAGTGAATCTTCAAGATGAACTTGTTAGACTGAATGAGATAACAGCAGATCCTCGAATTGTTAAAGTTCTTCACGGTTCGGATTCAGATGTCATTTGGCTTCAGCGGGACTTTGCTGTCTATCTTGTCAATTTGTTTGATACGGGACAAGCAGCGCGTGTTTTGGAAACTCCAGGGGGGGCCTCGTTAGCGAATCTCCTCATGTTTTACTGCAAAGTTGGTATTTCAGTGTTGGAGATCTATCTTATATGTTCTTGTTTCAGATATCTGCTGATAAGAGATACCAATTGGAGGATTGGCGAACGAGGCCTTTGCCTCAGGACTTCATTAACTACGCGAGATCAGATACTCACTATTTGTTGTACATCTATGATAAAATACGAAACGACTTGTTAACCAAGGCGCCCCAGGGGATCTGCCTCCACCTCAGAAGAAGTGAGGATCTCACTTGAGGTACTCGCTCGATAGTTTTCGCTTTCCTTTCAGGTCGGCAGAGAACGAATGCGCGCGGTATTCGAGAGATCTCGTGAAATTTCGTTGAAAGTTTACACTGAGGGACCTTTTGATTCTGTCGCAGCTGCTACGGCATTGATCAAGAAATATCAAGTCCCAATGGCCCCAATTTCATTCAATGTTTTGGTGGGTCTTTCCTCTTCTATGGATTGCATTTGCTTCCAATCAGACCGGCCTGATCGATTGGAGAGAGTCGTTAGCGAAGGCGAGGGATGAACATCCGACAACGCTTCTTAATTCTGTTTTAGTCATTCGAATCGCAACTAGTGTATGTGATTCACATGAGTTCAAGATCCAATTTTGATTTCAGATACCGCACACATGGTCTGATCTTCAGTCGCTCGTTAATCCCTTGCCACGTTTGGTCCATGAGAAAGCTTTAGAAATACTTGAAGTCATTAAAGTGAGGAACGTTCTTGATCGTCAGACATCTTCCACTCTTCAGAAAAACTCCGTGGCTCCTGTAGTTGAGTTGACATCCCAGACTGACCCAATTCCATCACAGATTGAAGAATTCGCCCCTGCTCTACCCCTCGGATCCTCCATGAGATCGGAAGAAGATGTCGATGAGAAGCCGTCCGGACCGACGGACGTCGACGATCAGGCGCTATCGGATACCAACGATGATTCTTATGCTTCAATTGATCGTCCTGCAGTTCGAATTTCTGTTTCCTCATCTGTAAGAAGAAGAAAGCGCAGTGACGCCCCTGAGGCCTCCAGGGCCGATGCCTTTGAGGTGTTGGTAGCTGAGGGAGACTCGACTGAGAGGAACGTAAAACTTTCAACACCGATCGACGCTCGGAAGAAGGTTTCGTCCGGATTTAATGGAATTATTCAACAAGGGCGTTTATTAGCGCGAGCTGTTTCTACTTTAATATCGCAAGATTTTATGAAGTCGACAGAACCGATGATGATTTCGAGCTCTTCACGAAAGCGTTCGCGAGCCGAACTTGAACGTCAAGAAGAAAGTCCGATGGAATCAAAGGAACCTGCAGACAAGATCAAATTTGCAACAAGCTATGAGGTGCTTATCGATAAAGCAGGGGCAAAACGGAAGAAACAAAAGGGTGAACAGTTGCTGTCGTCAATGTCTCATCCCGATTTGCTCGAAGCTTCAGCAACAAAATCGATGGCAGAGAGCAAGATAGGAGAACGACCGAAAAAGAGACGAAAAACCCAGAAGCGATCCGAGAACGTTCTAGCGACAGCCCTATTGGAAACACCTAGCCGTCAATGGATGAAAAGAAAAGAACAAGTCGTAGAATGCGAGACGAATGCGTCTAACAGCAAATCTGAAGGATTGAAAGCAACAAAAGAAACGAAAAAACGAAGAAAAGAGAATGCCGCTTCTCTAGCCAGCTTTTCGGAGAATGTTCTTGATCGCGCAGAAAAGATTTTGCCTGCAGCTTTCTCGTTGAAGGCTTCCGGCCTCTCAACTCTTTCCGTTCCGAAGTATTTCGCTAGCTCTGGCGTTGAATCGTCGAAACCTAAAGGTTCCTCGCACTCTAAAAAGAGAAAGAAGTGGAAGTAGTTTTTTAGTTTTTTAGCTTTTTGTTTCGCCATTATTAAGTCAAACCGTCTCGTCTTGCTCAGCTTTATTTGACACCGAAGCGAACGGATGGGAGCGACTCCCTTGATGCAATTGCCAAAATGTTCTAATACAATGTTTTGCACATCTGATGGGTGCATGGTTTTATTGGTCCCATACAGATTGTGGTGCCATGCGTTTGTCGACATCTATATTGCTTCTTGCATTTTATGTGAGGGATGAAAAATTCCCAAGCGGCCCGTGCCAACATTTGTGAAAAAATGTCTTGAGCGAGAATGCGCGCGTAAGAAGAACCCAAGAACAGCAAACCAAGAACAGGGCCATACAGTTAAAAATGCAACAAAAAATGCACCACAGCATACACGATGAGCAGCCAAGAAAATCCTTTCTAGATGAGCTTAGCCATCCACACAATCAGCATGTTTCAAAAATTCTACGGAAATCTTCGGCCATTCCATGAATCCCATACAGAGATCGTGTGCAACCCTCGCTACGGTTGGATCACTCCTGATTATCCCTGTGAAAACTAACACATTTTATGGAGATCAGTTCAACAGTTCATTTTCTCATTTTGCTCAAATTATTAGAATTTTTCAGAATTGGATTTGGGGAAGATGAAGGGTGCGACTGACAACACCACCCATGATGTGTTAATCACTGTTTCATTTCTCGAATGTCAGGATTCCAAAAAGGGAGCTCAAAACCCGTCGTGGGGATTTTATCAACTCGTCGACTTTTCTTCTGTTCATTGATCGCCTAGAACAAAACAATTCAAAGTTGGAGGAGGAAAGACGATGGGCAACTTTTTCAGATGACATCTTCGGCGAAACAAATAAAAAAGTGTCAGTTTTCCCAACTAAAAGCCTTCCAAACTTAGCCGACGAAAAAAAGAAAAAATGGTTGCAAAGGTATCTCCATGACACCCCGCGTACAGCGTCGCAGCGACTA
Source organism: Condylostylus longicornis (assembly GCF_029603195.1). Lineage (NCBI taxonomy): Eukaryota > Metazoa > Arthropoda > Insecta > Diptera > Dolichopodidae > Condylostylus > Condylostylus longicornis. The sequence continues at coordinate 3,638 of NW_026578567.1, forward strand.
AGGAGGATCTCGTCAAAGCGACTGAGGAGGATCTCTCAAGTGGTATGACAACATCAAAGAAAAGATTAAAGAAAAAAATATAAAACCAGTCAAGTCGGTCCTTGTTTTCAAATTAATGTGTGTATCCGTTGTCTGCATTCTTAGACCCTGGTATAGAAAACTCTTGGGTCGTGTTGGGAAGATTTTGTAACATGTTGTATCACTGGTTTATTCCGTTCAGCCTTTGATGTGTTACGGTCAACAAGGCATCTGATCTCCATGGTGGAGCAGTTGACCTTTTTTAGTACAATTGTCTTTTGTTCATGAATGTGTCTTTTGCTGTCTACGCCATGAAATGTATAGTTTAGTTTCCACAGGTAAAATCAGGAGTGATCCAACCGACGCGAGGGTTGCACACTCGGTATGGTGGAAGGTTTCATCACAGAATATTTGCATGTTGACCGCTTGCAGAGAGCTAGGCTGATCTAGAAAGGATGTTCTTGATACAGACACCCTACTTGCCACATTCTGGTTTAGTAGAATCCGACAAGCGTTTGCACTTCACGCGTCATCTATATGGATGAACCAATAGGTTGTTTAGAGCTTGATGACCTTAGGTTCACTTTACGGAAGGAATCACGCATGTGGCGTTCAAACAACAAGGAATCAAAAACGGTGTGCGGCGCCAAATCAATGAGATCAGTTTTTTCCAGAGTGCACAAAAATTCGTCAATTGTTCGCCCTCACATCTGCCTGTAGAAACATGCTGGTCATCAACTCAGTTTTGCACAACCCCAACAAACCAGCTTCATGGTGTTCTCGAGCATATGACAACAATTTCTATTATTGTTTCATAATTCAATAGGGACTCAGACGTTGAGAATATCGGAAGTGAAAAAAAATGATAAGAAGAAGAAAATTTGAACAGACTCTGTGAGAGCTTATTGAGACGACGGAGACATGGCATGTCTCGGCCAGTCGAGGAAGAGCGAGCCGAGGGTTGGGACTTTGAGCCCCTCCAAAGTGGGATCCTTGACTTCAACATCCTCCCCTGCCAACTCAAAATAAGGAGAAGCGGTGGCGAAGGCCGCAGCGTCTCCTCGAAGCCAAAGCGATTGAGGCGATGCAAATGTGGTTGTATTGGTTGAACGAGGAGGCGATAGAAAGAGGTCTGAGGGAGTCTCTTGATTCCATGATTGGGACACAGAGAGAACGTCTTGGGATGATCTTCTTTGCGTGGTTATCTCATGTTCAGTGTAAACATCATCTTCTCGAGGGCAGATGGTTGACAGAGAGTGCCTTCTGGATATGGGTTGTAATCTTGAGGAGACACTATCCTGATGGGTCTTGACCTTCTCACTCCTGTCTTGAGCAGCTGTCGCCCACGCGAATGCGGCAGTAGTATCCTTTCCCAAGAGAGCTGCGGCGAATGGGTTGATATTTCCCCGCTGAAGATACGAGTTAGCGTCACTCTTTTCCTCCTCCATGGTAAAACACACTGATGTTGGAGTTGGAGCCGCGGTCGTTGCTGCTGTAGCGTTGTTGGTGTCATCTTCTTCATCTGACGCCGTTTTTCGTGAGGTGCTTGCAATTCTTAGGGAGGTTCCACTAAGTTGACTGAAACCAGAACTCTGAATCGAGTTCAACTCTCCCAAAAAGCTTTCCTCGTTTTGGCAACTGTCTGTTGTATCCGCCGCCAAGCAAAGATAGTCTGCGAGCCCCACTCGGCCGCGGTGGTGCTGTAGGAGGTCTTCGGAAGGAACTTTATGAAGACTGCTGTTCAGTGAACCCTCACTTTTGCCGTCTCTACGTGTTTCCAGCGCAAAGGTGGGATTTCTCGATGACTCGAGGCTTGCCAGTTCTTTCTCAGGAGGACCAGATATTAGAACAATTGGGGGTTCGAGGTGTCCTTCAAAATCGTTTAGAACTCGAGATCCCTCTTCAAAAAGATGTTCCTGTTGAGAGTCGTCCCGGGCCTCGCAATGCAACTGCTCCCCGAATGAGAGAATGCTCGAAGCGGTACCATCACGGCCGCTATTGGGGCTCGCTTCCGAGTCTCGAATAGGCTTGTTGATTTCTGGCAAGGAAACGCAAACTCCGCTTGGGGATTCGCAGCGCAATTCCTGGCTGGATGTCCGCGAAAATCCGCCTCTCATAAGTTCCATCGACCTCGCGCGCTTCACTGCAGGGCAGAAATAATGAGAAAATAGAAAACTCAGGCGCGTCACTTACGAAGTATTGAACGGGACCCGTCTGCTGCATCTTCAATATCGCTATTTTCAGTTTCGTTTGGCGCCCTCGGATCATCTGTGAGAAGGATGACAGCATCGTCGTCCAGTGGTGCTGGAGAACATCTCGTAACTCCCGGTGCGAGTCTAGAAGCAGAGACTCCAAATTCAGGAGTCTGACCAACGAAGGAGTGGGGTGAGGATCCAAACCTCTGGCCCGAGGCGATCGAGTCGAAGAGAAGATCGCCAAAATCTGGACAGATAGCGGTGCTGCTACATGTCCCATTCAACATGTGGGATCCCTCAATCATCTGGCTTTCCAACATTTTCGACTCTGCAATTCGGCTAGTAACCGAAGACATCATGCTGTGGTTGATCCCTGGGAGCGATGCAGACAAAACTCCAGAGTAATCAATAGTCTGCGAAGTCAGTGTATCTCCATCTTCACTCTCAGCGAACGTTCGTGCCCTCGTTCCTTCTTCTGCCTTATCAGAGTCCATGGGATGGAAGGAATGCGTCACCGAAGAGCCTGTTGGGGAGCTCGTTCCTTGAGACTGTTGTACGGGATCATGGATGATTGTTGGTGGCAATTCCTGGTTATTTTGAAGAGTCCCAAAGGATTGCGGCATTCCTACGACAGCGACAGATGGCGGCGAGGGAGAAATTTGTGGGGAAACAAATCCGGGAGTTTGGGCGAATTGTTGTTGGTAAGCCATGAGGGATACAGCTTGCATTTGAGACAGATACATCTCGTAGGCATACTGCATGGCCCTTGCTTGCTCAATCGATAAGGGGTCGCTTGATGCAGGATTCGGGCGCGCTCCGAATGACGCAAGATAGTTGTTTGCAAAGGCATCTCCTGTTGGATTGGGGCACGGCATCTGGTTACTCGTTTGAAACAAATGAGCATCAGTTTCAGTTGGAAGAATTGGGAAAGAAGCATCTTGTTCGAGTCCGTTTTGGAGTGCTGTAGAATCAGCTGCAGGAGTACTCTTTGCGACAGCGTTGGGTGACGCTGGACATCCATTGAGTAGATGAGGGGCCCAAACTCCCTGAGGCTGAGAAACAGGAGAGGCATTGAAGGGAAGAGGGTTCTGAGGCTGGAAAAAGGTGTTGAGAAGCTTGATTGTTGATGCCATTTGTTCTGAAGTAAATCCAGGATAGAAACAATTAGAGGAAAATGTCTCACCGTTCAAAGGTAAGCAGGGCGACGAAGGAGTTGGATTTGGCATTGGGAGCACAGTGGGACTTCCAAAATTTGCAAGTGACGGCAGAACTTGGTAAGATGGATTTGGCGAGAGAGGGACGGACGGATTGAAGTTAGGGGGAAGCTGAGCATAGTTCTGCAGCAACGGTACTGATGGAGTTGATTGTTGCGGTGTGTCCATATAATCGAGAGTGGGTGACATTGGTCGACCTGTAAGAACTGGAGGTGGAAGACCCGAGGAAGGATCTCCAGCCGGCATATGGAGTAGAGGATTGAACATGAAAAGATTGGCCGAATTCCTTGCAGATCTTTCGTTGAGGGATTCTAAAATTTGCGCATCATCCAGGCGATTCGGCAAACTAATTCCATCTTCACTACAGCTGCCTGAGGATTCTTGATTAATATTGTTGAACTGGGATGGCGACACGGATTGCATGGACCGAGCGGAATGATTGTCGTTCGTTCCAATTGGGGCGTTTGTCCGAAATGTCGAATTTCTAGATCGCGCTCGATTTTGATTGCGATTCAAATGGGACTCTTTAGACCTTGCAGTCATGTCTTGCATGCAATTATGCAACTCGCCTCCATCATCGCGCTTGCGCAAGTGCAACAACTCGCGTAATGAAGATGGACGCTGATCCAAGTCATTCGCATGTAAAGATCGATGCATTCGTCGATTTGATTGAGATTTGATCTTCTGATGCGGATGATGATAGTTTGACCCAATTGCTTCCTCAGGTGGTGAATATTGATCTGCTGCACGATTCGAGCGATGACTCACAAGAGTTGGTTGATCAGATTCAGCGAGAGAGAATCCGTTTGTTGACGACAGCGATCCCCGTTGTTTTTCGGACCCGACTGTGGGCCGCAAATCATGTGTTCCATGCTGAAAAGAGAAGTGTCCCAAAAATGTGATTGCAATTGACTTACGGCGTGTCTACAAGCACTCCCAGCCTCACAACGGCTCTTCATGAACATAAAACATAGCGACGTTTTATACATGTCACTAAAGAAGAATAAGAATTAAAGAAACAATCAACTCAAGAAGAATAAGAATTAAAGAAACAATCAACTCAAGAAGAATAAGAATTAAAGAAACAATCAACTCAAGAAGAATAAGAATTAAAGAAACAATCAACTCAAGAAGAATAAGAATTAAAGAAACAATCAACTCAAGAAGAATAAGAATTAAAGAAACAATCAACTCAAGAAGAATAAGAATTAAAGAAATTATGTTGCAACTCGAGAAGAATAAGAAATTATGTTTCAACTTAAACTCACTCAGTGGCTCTCAACTGATCGACGTTGTGTGCGAATCGACAGTTTTGATCAGGGCAAACGCCTCTCTGAAAAAAGATCTTCGGAGATGATTGGACTGAATTTTGGACTGACTTTCAAAAGAGAAGGGCAGAAACTGGTTCTCGATAGATCAGGCAAATCACGCTTCTCATGTTCATTGTGAGCAAAACGGCATGTTGATCCCCTCTCGCAACGCCCTTTGAAGAACCACGGACAAGTTTTAGTCTGTGAAAATTAAAAAATTGAAAGCAATGAAGAAAATCGTCTCTACCTTGTAAAATTGATTCATTCTCAAACTGGCCATCGGAGAGAATTCTAGTAACAGTGGGAAGAAGACTTCCAAGATGAAGACTTCCACTTAAGACCTCCAGTTGAATATTTCTCAATACTCTCAATAGAAGAGGGCAACACTGAAGAAAAATGGTGAACGTCGGATTCAAGATGAATCAAGACAATCGACACGGCGGGACGTAAAAAGACGGTAAATGACTTTTAGCAATCCCTGCTCTGGTTTTTAACCATCAGATGAACACTAAAGTGTAAGCAAGACACTTGAATTGAAGTCACTCAAACGATGGAGGGTCAAAAAGAAGTTGCATCAAAGGGGATCAATAATATGAAAAAGTATTTGATTCAACTAAAGAAAAGAATGAAATGAAGTTTTACGCAAAAGCGGAAATCAACAATCCTTCAGAAAACCAAAAGTACAATAACAATATTTCAAACAAGAGAAAAGGGAAGGGATCTTTTAATTTACACGAGACATTTACAACTGCTCGTCCCGCCAAAACTAGTTGCATGAAAATTCTTGTGAAATTGATCCTCTTGGTAGAAGTTGTTCATGATTCAAATAAAATATTGAGGGAGTTACGCACATTGCCCTCAAAACATGAAGTCATCAGCGCATGCAGAGTGCAAAGCAGGTGAACCTGTTCTTTAAAAAGATCCCGAGTTACTTCCCTATTTTCTAATTCCAGATCTTGGTAGGCGAACCGTTTCACTGTCGTCTTCTCCAGGAAACTGGTCCGCGTAGCTTGATAATGGTGATTGGTGTTCCTTTCTTTCCAAGAGCTGGTCAACTAGAAGTTCATCATCCGTTTTTTTCACAAAATCAATGACTTCAGCAGGAAGACCTCGACGTTTCTGAAATACGCGGTAAAACAAGCGACTGTAACTTTCATACCTGTCTTAATTGCTCATACGCAACGACTGCAGGTAAGCTTGATGCTGAAGGTTCCGCTGGAGTCCCCGCATTCAGTCGTTCCATCCATGGCTCAGTGATTCTATCACATGCGTATTTGATCCGTTAAACCATTTTTCTGTTACCTTGCTGAAAATTCCCCACGTTTCGGCTCGATCAGGATGTCCATTACCTCGCCATAGCGCTGTCCGTCATCATCAGATAGAGGGGCTTCTTCCATGCCTTCAATTTCATCTAAATCACTTTCAGATAATCCGTATTCCATTTGAAGACGCTCTTGCATCATTTTGCGACGTCTCTGACCGATTGTCTCTCCTGAAAGTAGACCAGTTTGCTCGAAGCAATCACGTCCTATCACTCACCCCATCCGAGACTGAAAATACTATACAGAGTAACAGCAATGCTGAGCCATGACGTTACAAATGAGGAAGTATGTTTTGAAGGATTGAAAAGAACATCTCGAAATGTTTTCTTCCTTGGGTGGCTCTTAAAATTCCTCCATTTTTTTGGTGGGCCTTGGAACTGAGGGTCAGACCGCCAATGCCCTGGATCTGGCTTCGATTCCTCATGCAAGAAATGCGAACTAGCAGAAGAAGAAAACCGCTTCCCCAAACGAAATTCAGACAATTCGAATGGCCTCACTCTTTTGAGAACGCTAGTCATGATCCATCTGTTCTCATCAGTCCCGCTGATTTTTTGGTTTTCCCCGTTTTTATTGTCCCTGTACTATTATTGGCTCCAAGCATAGAAATTGAAGTAGCAATGTTCTGCTTCTGCTTGCCGAAATTTATGCACTAGATTTTCTTCAAGAAATATTCTAATCTTTCGTTTTTCGCTTTGTAAAGAATGCAGCCGCCTGAATCAGCTCCTCATTTGTCTGAATCTTTTGAAGCTCTTGATGGGCCTGTTTTAGAACACCCGGATCGCTTGATAGAATCCTCTCACTATCCCGCAACAAGGTTTGCTGTGCATGCTATGACAGCCATGGAAACAGGACTTCGTTTTGCCAACGTGCTGTCATCCTCATCGTATCATATTGCATCAAATGTCAACATCTCCACTGCTGGATTCGCTGATAGAAGTAAGCTGTCGGTCTAGTGCGATGACTTTCACGATGCCTCGACCTTAGGCATTAATGCAACTGCGTCCGCTCTTTCGACTTGCGTGGGGTCCCTCGCTGGAAGTTTAAGTCTTCAAGACGAATGGCATGAATCCATTCAGCATCGCATCGCTGCAAGAAGCTCCCAATTGAAAGACGTTGTTTCTTCAATTTCGACTGGCGTTGAGAAAGCATTAAGTGTCGCCCATGGATTGACATCGACTGGAATTTCCTGGTCCCTTGATGGTGTGTCCCGAATACATGAGCGTTTTCACGTCTTCCATTCTTTCAGGCGTTCAGCGAATGGACGCCGGAATTAGTTCGGCGTTAGCTTCAACAGGAATGGGATTTCGCAGTCAAAATGAATTACGACAGGCGGCACATGCGCTTCTTGAGTTGTTAGCTCCATTACAGAGTGAGTTCGAACATCTAAAAACGACAAACTCTATTGTTTTTCTACTCTATTGTCTCAGCGGCATCTCCTCTTGATGTTGGTCGCGCACTTGGCACTCTTTCAATGATTCAAGAGAAGGCATGCGCGCCGTATCCGCCAAGAAGTTGTAAGCCGATTGACTTGAGTTTGAGAGAAAACAGGCTTTTTTTAAACGACTTGATTTATCGGTACCGCCAAACTTTGGCGGCGTATAGTCCGTCCTTGCTGCGTTTGTGTCGAATTGGAGTCAAGGTACGTTGGATTCAATCTTGTTTTTGGGACATTCACGTACATCTTCCAGTCTGCATCATCTACTGACGTTATTCAAGAATTGTTGGGAGTCGATGCTGAGGCGATTCTACTTCAACGAGATTTTTCCGAACTCCATCATCCCGCACATTTCGTTATACTCGATCATAGTTCGCGAAGCATCTGTATTCTGATACGGTCAGTAGTTGGTATAACGCTGAATGACATTGATCAAATAAAAAAGCTTCTCTTATCTGAACGCTCTCTCAGAGGAAGTACAGAAGTTGTTGACGTCTTGACGGATCTTTGTTGTCAACCTGACGCAACCTTCGGATCTCATAGCGGGATGCAAGCAAGCGCAGCGTCAATCGATAATTGCATTCGTCCCACAGTCCATGAATTGTGTGAAAAATATCTTGATTATAAGGTTATTGTAGGAGGACACTCTCTCGGTAGACACATTTCTGTCCACAATCGACGCTTATATATCTTTTTTCAGGAGGCGGTGCCGCTATTTTGTTGTGCCTTCTCTGGTTAAGAGATCCTGTTATTGCTGGTTTAGATGGACAACGCATTCATGCCTATTCCTTCGGATGTCCGGCTGCTGTTCCTCTCGGTACGGCGTCTCAATATCGTGGGAATATCACATCGATTATTTATGGAAAAGACATCGTGGGACGCGCCTCTTGGGGTTCAATACGAAATTTCAATGCTGTTTTAGCACATTTATGTACAAAGGAACGCCTCGCTCGAAATCTCTCCCCTGAATCCAATCTCCGCATGCAATCATCTCAAAGTGACCCGAATTTTTCTTACAATGAATCTCCTGAAAGTTCACCTGTGGAGCGTTCCAGGTCATCTACAGAAAACTCTCCCTTGTCTTCATTGCCAACGCTTACATCTGTTCATCTCACAAATCCAGAACTTGAATCTTCTGAGGTTCCATTTTTTCAATCTTTGGATTATTTGACAATTTCTGGATTATTGAAGCTTCTTGAGGCTTGTAATACATTTTCGGATACTGCTTCATCTTCAAGTCGCGCATTTTGGAAGTCCCAATTACGGTAGAAGTTCCAGTAGATTTGTGCTTTGAATGTTCCATTTTTCAGATGCGCTGCTTCTTTGCTGCAAACACTTCATTCAAATGAGGATGTATTATCTCCAGCCGGTGAGACCCTCGAAGATTCTGCCATTGTCTCATTTGGATTGCAGGTCGGGTCATTGTTGTTCTCCCTGTTGAGCACTTCTCTCGATCTTTTGATCCTTTACCTCAATTTATAACTTCTGGTAAAATCTAGTCATTCCTGTTTGAACTAGACTAAGTCCCAATCAACACACATGCATTCCTCTGCAGGAGACGCTGTTTTAGTTGAACTCGATGACGTTGGAATCGCTGAAATGTGTAGAGATCTTATCTTTAGCCGCGAAGCATTCAGCGACCATTTGCCCAAAAAATTAGCAACAGCTTTAGGAATGGACACATCGCAGCGACCAATGGTACAGCAATACGAACAAGAAATGACCGAAACAAACTATTTCAACAACCTCATGATCTAATTTATGAACTTCCCATAATTTTTTTTTGATTACAAAAAAAAACATTCCAGTTGAGTACAGGCAGTTATTCATACTGGGAAATGAAATCACTAACAAATGCACTGGACATTTTATCAAACCAGTTGAGTACAGGCAGTTATTCATACTGGGAAATGAAATCACTAACAAATGCACTGGACATTTTATCAAACCAGCTGTGAATGACTGAAGGGAAAAAACATTTACTTGAAGCAATACAACTGATCGCACCTCGTGTCAAATCGACAAGTTTTGTTTTGAACTCTACAAACTCTTGAAATTGATGAGAAGAAAATCTGGAGGAAAATTTGAAGACAGATGTTTTCATCAATCAAGAACTTACTGCTCGATAGTGAAATGTTCCGTCATTTCTTGCAAACGGTCAAGATTTTTCTCCAATTCACCTGAACTTCCCAATCCAACAGAATTCCACTGTGAATTCAACTCACCCTGGTGGTCTTCAAACAAGACTTTTGCTGAACCCTTTTTCCAAGTTGCAAAATATCCAAATGCGTATGTCCATTTCAGAAATCTTCTGCATTCAATAATTTGATGAACAGCAGATTGGAGAAATTCGTTGTCCATCAGCAAAGGGAACAGTTTATGCAACCCAAGAACCAAATCTTCCACGGCAACCAGCTGAAAACACAACCAGACAATATTAATGACGTTCTCTCAGTCAGATCACCAATTGATTTGCATAAAAATTCAAGTACCTGTCGTTCTTTTGCAACACGTTCTCCGTGACTATGAGCACGATATCGTTCGAAGTAATGAGCGTATCTTTCAAGAGCCTCCTGCTTGAGACAGTAACGTATAGAGAGTGATAATAACATAAATTAAAGTCATACTTTCGCTCTTTCCTTTTGTTGTTCTTCTTCGCGAAACTCATTTTTTCTGTCTTCATATATATTACATCGATAGAAGTTAGAGTGGTGACTCTTCCAGTCGCCCATACACAGCCAGCAAAATTCATGCCTACACAAACATGTCTACCAAAACCATCAATTAATTTCTCGTTTCAAATAAGAGCTCACCATGTGCATACACCCTTGATTCTTCTCAATTGGATGTTTGCATTTAGGACAATTTTTTGTGTTCGCTAAAATCCACGTAACGTTATCAGCTTCGCATCTATTTCTGCAACACACTGGATGTGAATTGTTGCTTCATATCGTTGCTTCCTACTTCTCGTTCCACTTTAACGCCATTGCACACGTCACAGGGGAATGAGGCAAGTCTCCACAGAGGAAGCAAAATTTCTGCCCCGCAATCGCAAGTGACATTCGCCATTCCACTGGAATCGCACGCTTCACAGCAATGATGACGAATTACACAATGACACTTAAAATTTGGGCACCATCTCAAAGTAGGATCACTGTCGACCAACGTTCTACACAAACAAGAGTTCAAGGCTGAACTGAGATGAAGACACTCACTTTCTTCGAAACTCTAAGTATTTAACTAGAAGATCGGGTGCCAAATACAACTTCCAGAACTCCAGTGGAATCGGCAAACCACACCTAAACTACACAGAAATAAAAGATGAAATAGAAAAACAGGGTATTCATACCATTATACAGCGCTTCGATAAACAAGCCTCAGCTCCTTCATCGGATACAGCAATCGATAAATATTGTTTCCAACATTCCTTTGAAACGCGATGCCCACACTTCAACGCATCAGTTTCAGACATGAGCACTGGTATTGCAAGAATTGGGCAGAAAAATTTCTCTTTTTTTGGGACACTTAGGAACAGGAAGGGCCGATTGATCAGATGAAAGTCCAACCTGCGGATAGATTTCCGGGATATCTTTATAGATATCTTTATATATATCGATGACTGTCTAGAGATACCTTTTCAAGGACTCTTTCGGATGAATCCATCCAGTCTTTGGGCCAAATTAGACGATTGCCATTTATAAGACCGAAGAAGAAATCTGTATTTTAATCAAAAATAAATAAGTACCAAAAGAGATCTTACTCAGGCGAAAATCCTGATCGACACCCAGCAGGTCTGCAGTCTCTCTGCAATGATACTCTTTGCTGAGGCCCTCAACTTGTTCCAATGTCAAGATGTCGTATAGTCTCTTTTCCTCCACGTTGAGGGGATCTGCAAAGAGCGTTAGTTCTTCTATAAGAGAAGGAATTCTTACGGCAATTCGTTTGCGGTCGATTCCATTCCCTCCACTGGAAAGGGAATGTCCTCCATGTCCTCCATGTCCAATTCAGAGCCATATACATCTACAACAAAAAGGATGTCCACCTCCGTGAGGAACCTTCTTACCAGAGTCTTGCGATGAGTCGTCCATGTTTTCAGACCAGGAGTCACAGATCTTGTCAGACCGACTGGCAATTGTTGTTCCTGAATGGAACCGCACAATCAAAAGAAGTTTAAGGGCTCTTGCATCGAGGTTTACGGATCGTCTTGATTCTACATTTCCATCTTCACTCATATCTGGTCCATCTGCGTTCTTCTTCTTCCTCCGTTTACGATTAGAACGCCAATCTGTTGTTCGGCCCCTCCCCCAAATTGGAGTAAGCCGTCTTCCACACTGCTGTGAATGCTTTCTGGATGATTGTTCGACACTTGAGGAGGTTGTCGTTCTCTGTAGAATTGGAACAGTATCGTGAGGAGATAATTCGCTGCATCAAACAAATAGCAAAATATCAAAATGAATTTATATCGAAAATATAAATGAACAACAAGATGATGATTGTGAAAGACTTGGACAATTGTCGTCAAGGTAATTGTTTTAGAGCAGTGTGAACGGATTGCCAAGGGATGTAGGTTGTCTGAAGTACGAGAGATTTTAGCAGAATTGGTGGACGGAATGGGGACCTTAAAAAAAGAAATTGAAGCACGAAAGACTAGAAAAAATCGCATCTTGGAAACGGGTAATCAAGCACAAGGACATTCTAAAAAACTACCTTTCATCTCTTATCCCCATACGCGATGATTCCTTCTCTATGATTTTACAGGCACGACGTTTGGGTGTTCAATGTATCGTAGAGCACAAACGAGCATCGCGGGAACTTGAGCGTTTTTTGATTTGATTAAAATGACGAAAGAGTTTGGACTTCAATTGTTATTACAACCGACGCGCGAAGCAGCTTCCATGAAAGACGAAGGAGCGTCACACGAACAAAAGTATTGAGAATGCAGTAAGGATTCCAGTTGTGCGACTGTAAACGAATGCACAACAGGTGGAGATCCCTCCTGCTATCCAAGCTCTTCTATCGGAAGTGAAAGATCCAGAAGGCAAACGCAATCGGTTGGGAAAACAAATCTTCAAATTGCCACCATCTGTCAATGGCAAACTGAGTGAGGCTCAGTTTCTTCAATTGGTCAGTCCTTCCATTAATGCGTTTCCATCGCTTTACTTTCTCTAGGCCAATATTTTAACAGACAGTCTTTCTCATAAGAACCGTGATTACCCTGTTCAACAAGTAGGATTCAATCTCTGCATTCGATCGATGGTTTATTATCGCAGATTCAATCAGAATTGCGGGCGGCATTCTCTTCAAGCTTGGTCCAGTTACCATTCATCCCTTAAAAAACTTCGAAGATTTGTTGACGAGGTTTGGGAATTCCTTGCAGGCCTCCCCAAACGTTTTTTATTCCGCAGCAAGCGTCTCCCTATCGTTTTTTTTTCCAATTCCCTCCCGCCGTGATCAACCGATTCGACTTCTTAATCTTCTAGGGAAGGGAGGATTCGCGGAGGTCTGGGAGGTAGGGATCATTCTCTGGATCGGAGTTGTAAGATGACTTCAGGGATTTGCATGAGGATACTTGGGAAATCAAGGCAATTAAAATCACAGAACTCCAGAACACTGCAATGTCATGAGGAAAGGGAGTTAATTCTCACGCCTCTACATGTCGCGAAGTGTCATTACAAAGAACACTGAAACATCCCAATGTAAGCGTCTCTCCCACAACTTCATTTTGCCATCAATCATTCACTTCAGGTCGTTGAAATGCAACAATGTTTCGAAATCACCTCTTCTTCCATTTTTGTTGCATCGCTTGATTTATGCCAACAAGGATCTCTAGATGCTGTGATTCAACGTCACGGTCCTTTGTCGGAGGAGTTGGCAAAAGTCTGGATTTTTCAAATTTTAAAGTAAGGAGTTTGTTCAATCAAAGACCTTCCCCATTAAAAACAGAGCACTCGAATACATCCATCTCCAAGGGAATGCAGTTCATTTTGACTTGAAACCTCTCAATATTTTGTTGCATGAATCGTCCGTTAAAATTGCAGACTTTGGATTACATCAAGTAAGCGGTTCATTCTAAACCCTTATGATGATTCTTATACAGCCTATAAACTCACGAGGGGTTAGCGACGCTGGACATGAATGAGTCAGCAAACCAGGTTGGAACAGTGTGGTATATGCCACCCGAACACTTAAAAGCAGCGCTTCTTCACAAAAAGAGTCAATTTGACGGAAGAGTGAGTTGTGTACCTCTTCACTTGTCTCTTGATTTGTCTCGCAGTTTGATGTTTGGTCAGCTGGTATAGTTCTGTACGAAATGTTGTTCCAGCGACGTCCATTTGGAGTTTTTCATCAATCAGTCAATCCTGAGCATCTTGCTGCAATTATTTTCCGAGATTTCGTTCAAGGGCGTTTATATTTTCCCACCAGACGTCAATCCATTTCAGATCAGTGCAAGGTATGGGTTATTGGAAACTCCCTTCATGAATGGTTTTCAGACGTTCATTCGCCGTCTTCTGAAGCCATTTGATGAGCGCGCCAACCGCCAACAGAGGCCTTGAATGATTCATTTTTCCTGAATATTTGCAACAATTAAAAATTGTTTTCTAATAGTTTTTCTGTCAACTTTCCTGAATATTTGCAACAATTAAAATTGTTTTCTAATAGTTTTTCTGTCAACGTACCAGTTCGTGATGAGCCAAGAATGGAACGGTCGTGCAAAAGTGGAACTGCCTCGCCTTGATTTGAAATTCAAAGAACAAACATTCGCAGAACCGAATGACTCAGCGAGAAATGACTCACCCAGGCGTGGCTCACAAAGGAATTGCTCGGCAAGGAATGACTCAGCGAGAAATGATTCACCCTCATCAAGGAATTGCTCAACAAGGAATGACTCAGCGAGAAATGACTCACCCAGGCGTGACTCAACAAGAAATTACTCAGCAAGGAATGACTCACCCAGGCGTGGCTCACCAAGACGGCATGATTCTGGAAAAGGTCAAGTAAAAGGTTTCCGATTCCGTCAAAGGTATTCGAAAGGATTAACCCCGAGAAATAGAACTCGTCGGGGTGACCCATCATCATACCGAACCAACAGTACAACTGCTTCATCTTATGAAGACGTCGTTGAAGCCTCAAAGACAGAAACACAGAATTTGGATCAAAACAGGACTGAACCCCAAGAGGTTGAGATCGTTCATCGTATCCCGGATGAACTCACGCAGCGCGCCACGAATGAAGTCATTATTCCGATTGAACGCATCCCGCATCCCTCAACTGTTGTGCCTCCCAATCCTCCATCGACACCATGGTGGACAGCGGCTGTTTCTGAAACGCTTGCTTCTTTGTTTTTTAATCACGACAGAACCCAGAGAAGCGAGATGGAAATGTCCGAACGGATGCAAGCACTGGAATATCAGCATGAAGAACTGCTCTCGGAATTTCGTGTCGCGCGCCAACATCCATGTGCTATCCATTCCCCACGGCCTTATCGACCGCAGTGTCCGTGCGATGGACACCGCCCTCAAGAAGTGGCACCATCACGACCTGGTTGGTTGGGAATGTTCTCAACCTTCTTTCAGCCACCAGCTTCTCCCTCACCCCCAACATTTTTTCGCCCACAATATGCTATGCAATCTATGCGAAATTGTTCATGCCCTCACTGTAACAGCATACAAAGGACTTCAGAACAAAAACCTCTTCGGCTCTTCTGTCTTCTTGGAGGTTCGTCTTCCGCTAGTCAGCCAACCACAATTTATCTTTCTCAGGTGTTGCTCTTGTGATTTTGGGACTTCTGAATTTCTTCGACGTTTTCTCTATAATGACAAATTTTTCAAGTTACATTCTTGAGTTATACGAATTTCTCTTCGGTATTCTAATTGTCATCATCGAAGCAAATGACTTCTTCTTCTTGCTATACTTCAAAGACTGCGTCTCACGATGGTGCTATTTCTCAACTGTTCCCTATGGGAAAGTGAGTATCATCACTCTATTATATCTTTCTCATCTATTTGTCCCAACAATCGTTATCCATGTTCCTTTATCTTCTTAGGGACTTTTTTACCTCTTGGTGGGGAATTATAGGAATGTCACTTTATTCTGTGAGCCTTGCAGATTTTGTTGTTGGATTGTATGTCGTCGCCATGGGGCTGTTTTGTCTCATTCTCCACTTTCGTTTGGAGGCGTTGTTGCGTGGGGTTGGATTCACTCTGAGTCCAGGCCCAAATGTCCACGATGTGACCGAAAGCGCTCATATTGGCTGGTCGTGGCGATGAGGTTTTTTTTTGTTAGCCCGGACCTCAGTTTTTTTTTTCTGTTCCTGACAGTTGAGTCAGAAATGACACGCGATGGACAATCAGTTGCATTCAAAATCGCGTCCCAATTCAAACCTTTCGATGATCTTGATACTCAACGTGACTCGGTCACTGGGGTGTCAGTACTCGCATCTAATCCAATCGAGCCCTCAGTTGCGGTGTGTGGATCATCAGAGGGAGATTTGTGTCTAGTGGACATTAATCGGTCTTTCGTTATTCGACGATGTTGTGGACATGACAAAGCAATTACGGATATATCGTTTCTTTCGTCGGACCCTCAACTAGTCATTTCTTCAAGTCGCGATGGAACCGCATCTGTCTTTGATACACGTTTGCCTGCTGATGT
Organism: Condylostylus longicornis; assembly: GCF_029603195.1. NCBI lineage: Eukaryota > Metazoa > Arthropoda > Insecta > Diptera > Dolichopodidae > Condylostylus > Condylostylus longicornis. The sequence continues at coordinate 19,784 of NW_026578567.1, forward strand.
GGCGCGCGTTTCCCGAGTTCGGTTGTCTCTCGACCAAGACGAGGCAGATGTTTGGTCCCTTGACGCTGGCGGAACTTCAGAGCGTCTCCTTGCATGCTCCAATTCAGAAAAAATTCTGATGTATGATTTGAGAGTTCTGACGGATGTTTCCTTCCGCGACCCAAAAAGACGGAAAAAACGCACGGACGGATTGGTTTGGACTTTCCGAGATGCTCACACAGATTTAATCAACTGTCTTCGTTTCCATCCAAGAAGAAGGTCTCTCTTGATTTCTGGTGGTGACGACGATTTGATTTGCATTCATGATACGGATCGCTGTCAAGAGGGTTATTCAACAAAACAGGAGAACAGGAGTTGACTCCTGAATCACCTGATGATGGTAGTGACAGCGACGTTCCCGATGACCCCACCTTCGTCAGTGCTTGGAATGCAGAATCCCCTCCACGCCTCGTTCGCTTTGTAGGACCGCAACAAGACGTTCTTTGTTCAATCTCAACAACAGAAACTCTTCAAGCCTGGCATTGTCGGCGGCTTTCCTCAAATGCAAACGTTCAATCTTTTAATGCAGCTGTTGAATCTTATTCCTCAGCGGCGACATCTACCTTCCCCTTTCCCCTCTAGTTCGTTCCAGTCGGAACAAGATGACGAGTTTCCCTGTTGTCGCCTCATAGCCCCCACTGCAGCTGTTAGGTGCGCTCCTGAAGTTGGAGATGGTGATTCATCAGGGTATATCGTGAATGTGGTTTACGACGATTCATCTGAACGACTTTTTGCACTTGCAGGTAACTGAATGTTCTTTTGCACTCTCTCCCTCATGAATTTCAGGGTCTTCTTCTGGGCGGCTTTGTTTATTTCACATCAATGCGACGGAGTTCGATCTTGTCGGTCCTTTCATAGCACGACCGGATTTTCCCGGGCACAACTCTATAGTTCGGTAAGTTAGCTGCCTAAGAGGGAATAACGTCAATCTGTGTAGATGCTCAGAGGTTATCGCAACATCAGCTGTTGGCTCTGTGGTTGTTTCTGGGGCGGAAGATGGTTCACCTCTGTTTGTGGACTCAGTAGAATGTACCAATTTTTTCAGTCGTGTTTTTTCATGGACTTTTCTCTGTGTTGATGACGTAAGGTGGTCGGAGGTCAGCTCCAGCAATTTTGTGCTGTCTATAAGGACGCGGATCTGAACTGACAGGCTCCACCCACCCTGATGAAAATCGGTTGTTCTTCATCTAGTGCAGATTGAAATACCTGTCGAGTTGGGTGTAGATGGACAGAAAGGGTTTGTAGATGCCAAGATTGGGATCGAACTTGGAACGAAAGTAGCGAAATAGAATTTTCGTGTTGGGTCTGCATAACACTCATCAGTCAACATCTTCACTTTGATCTCTCACCAGAGGCACCGCCATGAAGTGTTTGACAATCACCCCCCGCGATTTTGCTAAAAATCTTCTGCAAGCGCACAAGATGCTCTTGATTTGATCGAAGTGCCGCAACGGCCACTGACTTCATCGTGCGTTTGTATTGCCAATCGTAAGCATCCCAAAGGAGATCCTTCGTGATTGGCCGTCTAAGAAAGTAAGGAATAGGAAAGAATGAGAGAACAATGAATAATGAGAGAGCAATGAATAATGAGAGAGCAATGAATAATGAGAGAGCAACGAATAATGAGAGAGCAATGAATAATGAGAGAGCAATGAATAATGAGAGAGCAATGAATAACGAGAGAGCAAGGAATAATGAGAGAGCAATGAATAATGAGAGAGCAATGAATAATGAGAGAGCAAGGAATAATGAGAGAGCAAGGAATGAGCACATGAGATGCAGGCCGCCGCTTACACTCTAGATTTTTTATGTTCGTAGAAAAATCTTCCCTCTCGAGCATAGCGACCTGCCATTGTATTCGACTGTTCGATTTTATGGAACTTTGGTGTGCCAAAAAACCAGATGTTGGGAAAGCTCGATGTTGAAAAAATAGACGTTGAAAAAATGACAACAATGACTCCTCCTTATTCCTTGGATTCTTTGTCATCATTCTCACTCTCATTCTCCTTATCGCCATTCTTACTCTTTTTATCTTTCTCAAAGTCCTGAAATGAGAAACATACTTTCCAAGATCTATTTGAGAAAATCACCTTTAATGCTGTGTAGTACTCGTTCCACTCCTCAAAGATCTCCTTCGTCATTTTGAGAGACACGCGAGTGACCTGAAATCAGAATGAGGGGGAAAAATGGACGCAAACACCCACCCGTGTCTGAAGTTTGATCTCCTCAACAGTGCAGGTGACTTTCAATTCTTTCTCGTAACATTGTGTCAGAAATGGTGAGTGAGCAATTGCTTGGAAGGACCGATCTTTGCTGTTCTCAGCCTCCTTCAACTTTCTGAACCACAACACGCCATGATGAGAATCGACAGAAGATCTACGTACTTCCCAGAGTGACAGCTTTCTAGTACAGCAAGTATTTTCCCTTCTGGAACATGCTCATGAGGCTTGACCGGAGGTCCGTGCCACCAAACCGCCTGAGAAAAAAGGAAATGCGAGAACTTCTCACTTTGAAACACACCATCAGAATTTCAGAAGACTCGGTTGACATTCGCAAGAAATTGACAGGATCTTTCGGAGGAAACAGAGCAACAAGCTCAACTGAGTCATCATGATCGATCTTGTGGAAAGGGGTTTGATAGCAGCAGCCATTAACTCTCTTTCTCAGTCCATCGGCATCCACAATTTCCAAACGGCAGAATCCAACGAAGGCTTTAGGTTTTTCATCTGAAGAGTTTTTAGCGTCAACCATTTCTGATGGAGAGAAGGAAAAAGGTGATGCATGTCGATTTGGAGATGCATGTTCGCGTGTCTCTCCACAAGGCATCATCATGAAATCGACAGTAAGTCCCGTGATGTACTGTTGCCGTCTCAGCCATTTCTATTCAGGTTCCTTTTGTAAAAGGGGGCACAATTCATGAGGGCCACGATCATGACCACAGCCGTAATCACGGCCACGGACACACAGTATGTTAGCAGGCGTTCCCTCACCCACTGTGTCTCTAACAGCACGAGCGAATGGAAACTGCAGGAGATTTCACGTCACGCGAGCCCCCGATTCGACGGGCAGATTTCCGTAAACGCGCCTTCACGGTTGGAATTGGAGGACCAGTTGGATCCGGCAAAACTGGTAAGGACGTCTTGAACGGTTTTTTGGCATTTGTGTCATCAGCTTTAGTTCTTGCCCTGTGTGAACTGTTGAGGGATCACATCAGTTTGGCTGTCGTCACGAATGATATTTTCACTCGAGAAGATTGGGAGTTTCTCGTAAAGAACAAAGCAATTGAGAAGAGTCGAATGGAGGCTGTCGGTTTTGATTTATTCAAATATTGAAGTGTCCATATCCGTCTGTAGGTCGAGACGGGTGGATGTCCACATGCCGCTATACGAGAAGATATTTCCGTGAATCTCGATGTAAGCCGTCAGTCTGATTGAATTCAGTCTTACTCGAATCTTCAGGCTGTCACGAGACTGACAAAACTTCATAATCCTGAAATTGTGTTCGTGGAGTCCGGGGGTGACAATCTCGCAGCGAATTTCAGCCGAGAACTTGCTGATTTCATTATATACATCATCGACGTTGCAGGTGCATCAATTCTATGAGTTCGCCGCGTTCATTCTTCTATCATCTACCAGGTGGCGACAAAATTCCTCGTAAGGGTGGACCTGGAATCACTCAAAGCGATTTGTTTGTCATTAATAAAACCGACTTGGCTGATGCTGTTGGAGCGTCACTTGAAGGCATGAAAGTTGAAAGTCATCGGATGCGACAAGGCGGACCTACAATATTCGCCGAAGTCAAGAATAGACGAGGAATTCATCAAATCGCTCAACATATTCTGTCGAGCTATGCAACACACACCGGCAACAAAATTCCCGTGTCTGATTTAAGTGTTTGATTTTCTCTTGCGTCAATACCAGATAAAAGTTCGAAAGTCGAATAAAGTTTCTTGATTGCGGCAAAAATCGTTAGAAGCATTTACGATGGACAATAGAAGGTCCCGATTCATCGTATTCCTCCTTCGTGATCCACATGCTTTGGAAAGTCGAGAGTGACGAAAGAATCGACCCTCCAATCCACACGGAGTATTTTCTCTCTGGTGGAGCAATAACCTTCACTTTGATGGACGATGCGGTCAACGCGGAGATTTCTTTGATCATTCTGTCCGCAATTCCTTCGTACATCGTCGTTCCGCCAGACAGCACAATATTTCCGAAGAGATCGCGTCGAATATCGACATCGCACTTCTGAATGGATTCGAATGTTGTCTGATGGATTCCTTGGGCTTCCTTTCCGACAAGACTTGGCTGGAACAGCGCTTCAGGGCAGCGGAAGCGTTCCGTTCCAACGGTAATGACTTGCCCGTCTGGCAGCTCATACAACTTCTCAATCTCGGCGCTTCCATCGTTCGCTGCTTTGATTTCGGCGTCGAAGTCAAGCGCAACGTAGCAGAGTTTTTCTTTGATATCTCGGACGATTTCTCTTTCTGCAGTTGTGGTGAACGCGTATCCTCTCTGAGTGAGGATTGTCATCATGTGGTGCGTCAAATCTCGGCCAGCGAGATCAAGTCGAAGAATTGCATGAGGGAGAGCGTATCCTTCGTAGATTGGGACAGTGTGCGATACACCATCGCCGGAATCCATAACTATTCCAGTCGTACGACCAGACGCGTACAACGACAGAACGGCCTGAGCGAACGAAGTGTGATAAAGAGCAGTCTACCGGCTTGATGCCCCAATAGAAACTAGGAAATTTTAAGGTCTTACCTGGATTGCGATGTAGGACGCCGGAACTGAAAATGTTTCGAACATCATTTGCGTCATTTTTTCTCGATTCGCTTTCGGATTGAGCGGCGCTTCCGTCAACAAAACGGGATGCTCTTCTGGCGCGACACGCAATTCGTTGTAGAATGTGTGGTGCCATACACGCTCCATGTCATCCCAATTGGTGATGATTCCGTGTTCAATAGGATACTTAAGGATAAGGATTCCTAAAACGACATTCACGAGGTGAACAAATATCAAATAAGATCCCACAACAAAGCTATGGATTGAGTGCGTACCTCTCTTGCTTTGTGCCTCGTCGCCGACGTAACACTCTTTGTCTTGCATCCCAACCATAATTCCCTGGTGTTTGGGACGACCGACTATAGAAGGGAACACGGCGCTGGGGGCATCATTCCCTGCAAGACCAGCCTTCACCATTCCCGATCCATTATCCACAACAAGTGAGGTAAGCTCCTCTCCCATTTTGCTGGAAAAAATTTAATCCGAACTATCGAAAATAAAAAAACGTGAATGCAAGGGCGCCAGATTCGACGGACAGTATTAAGTGATCTAGAATCTATTTCGAAACTCAAAAACATCTATTGGAGTAACCGACAGGCCAATTGCCTACCTGAAATAAGTTTGAAGAAATTAAAACAATTAAAGCCAAAACGATATCTGAAAAATAAGAAGAGGATAAGACGTTAGGATGGACAAAATATCTTACTGATACGGAAGCCAGAGAAAAAATTTAGCGACCTTTTTGTTTCTGCGGGGCGACGAAACTGGAGGACTGGTGTGTCTTTGTTTGTGACATGCGCGTGCAGCACCGACATCCATTGAACGGGACCTGAACTCTTTGTAGTGCGCGAAAAGTTGAAACATTAACAATAGGTCAAAAGTGTGCAATGTTACCGAAACAACTTTTGTTGTTGAAGATCCACTTACTCGATTTAGATCTACGAAAAACCTGAGAGTCGTACGAAACACAATAGACGATATTGGAACACTTTTTGTGCGGGGGGGAGAAGGGGTTGAAGGTGTGAGCTGTTTCAACTAGCGAACGAAGAAAACATAATCAGAAGGCTAATACGATGATGCGATACATGCATCCTTGGAATAGAGAGTTACGCCTGCATTTTAACGCGATCGAGGCATTCCCAGGTAAGAATCGAATTTCCACGAATAACAACCATCCCTAATTCATTTTTTTCGGTCGGGCTGACAACTTCGACAGTATTGTCTAAAACGATGTTCATGAAATTATCGTAACCACGAAGGACTCCGACGACATGACGATTTCCATTGAGACGAATGTCCAAACGCTTCTCCATAAATTTCTTGAGATTTGCTGCCGCCTTGCCCGACATTTTAAAACCTGATTAGATTTATTGTTTGGATTCCAAGTGACCCAATAGAAATAGTCATTCAGTTCGAACCTGCTGATTGAAAACTGCCATGCCTTGCGTGATAAGCGTCAAAAAATGGATAAAAATACCAACCGAAGATGACAGAGATGTCAGAAGCAGGGGCAAGAATTCATAATTTGCAGAAATAGAGAAAATTAATGCATGGAATTGCTTCCACATCGATTGATAAACAATGAGAAAGATCATCCAAACAAATTGAAATAATTGAACTTTTTTTGAATGAAGAATTCGATTGCTCCAATTACTGAATTGATCAGGCTTTGATGATTTTCTGCAAAAGGTTGAATATTCTAAACAAGAGTAGGTGAACCAAGACACCAGCTTAAGAACGCCATCCTCGCTGTTCGGAAGAAGAGGGAGTAGGGAAAAATTGGCCCAGAGATTGAGAAAGAAAAACGAATAATGCATTTCGGGAGAGTTGACAAGATAAATGGGAAGTGACAACAAGAGTGTCGAGTAAAGTATTTGCTTTTCATGAATATGCCATCCGACAAGAAAACATAAGTAATTACTCAAAGCAAGAAAGAATGGGAGTTCCAGACGTCTTGATCTGCATTTTCCAGTTGTTCGCCTCATCTCCCGTTGAATCATTTTCCATACCAACCATCCACTACAAAGAACCAATAGAAGAAGAGAAACTCGTGGAACTACATTCGGAAGAATCAGTGGGTTCCTGTTTCCGGCTCCAGTGGTTGCAATCGGCGATGAATGTCTGAAGGAACGTGGGAGAATTTTTGCAAGGAAGAGATCCAAAGTAAGATAGAGAGGCCAAACATTTGGAGCCCAATAGGAATGAACCAGACCGCGACCAAAAGGGAATAGACGCGAAAGCAAAGGGCGTAGCTGGCCAGTCATGAGAAACGGAAGAAGGGCGATTAATGAGACTCCAGAAAAGATGGACGCGAGAATTGAAAATCTGGTGATGAAACGATTTGTCTTGAAATAGGGATGAGAGCAGTAATCGAAAATAAGGAATACGGCCATTGGAAGACTTACATAGAGAAATATATGTTTGAGATAAATAAGAATAGAAAAAAAAAGAGCTGAACGTAATGAATTGCCTTGAAGGGCGGAAGATACCGAAAAGAAAAGGACTCCCATCAAAAAACCATTATACTGAAAATGTACATGATCGACTATCAATAATCCAATATTTGAAATTGTAAACAACGATGGGGCGACGGAAGATGATAGGGACGATAGGGCATTTGTGTCTAGGAGACATTTTATTGAGTTTGTCAATGAAATACAACCGGGAATCAGAACTGCGAGATCAACGATGACGACGGAAAGTCTTTGAAATAAAATGACGTGCTGCGGGGCGTAATCAAGAGAATCCACCCGAAGCATCAACGGATCATTGAAAGAAAGGAAAGTCCCGATTGGATGCTTTGCGAATAAAGAAATCCAATATTCGAAATACGCAAAGAATGGAGGATAATCGAGCGTCCAAATTGAAGTTTTCTCTGTATACCATGTGGAGAGCGGTGTCGAAGACGTAATAGCCAACCAATTTCGATGAACTTCAAAGTCGGTACTACGATATCCAGTCGTTGATAAGAAAATCAATCTGATACAGGTCGCTACCAACACGATGAGTGTTGATGATTTCTCTCCAACCATATTTTTTTAGTTTTTTGTTGCCCTTAACAGGCACACACGATGGCGGACTTCTCGAGCAGCATCTATGTGGCGTGAATCTGTGGCAATGTCGAGCAGAGAAGACTATACAAAGTACTTTTCCTCATTTAGTCCTTGTTCCTATTTTTATCATGAATTCCTCTCCATCATCAGAAGGATTCACATCTGCGCCGGACTTACAACATGATCATGAAAATGTTGAATCTCCACGAACAGTTGGTGAAATGGAAATGGATCATCCAGAACCGCTTCCAAGAATAGAGGTATTAAAACCTCATCAGAGTGTTAGACATCCATTTATCAGATTACGAGTGAGAATCATCGTGTTGCATGGAGTGGAGTGGTACCGACGTTTTCTCCTTCATTGCCGTCTTCGCATGTCGAAGAAGAAGATAAAGAGGAATCGCTGGAGATTCGCACGGCGCTAGACAGGTGGGACTCTCTGCTGTTCAATCTTATAAATGTGATGAATTATAGAATAACGCAGAAACGCTGGGAAGAGAAAACTCGATATGAAATCGATCTGTCTGGCTTAAAGGCGGAGATTGGACGAAGGGTAAGAGAATGAGGAAATGTCGAGAAATGTGAAACGTGGTTTAGACGCGATTAGAGGCGGAGATGAAAGAGAAGCTGGAGGAAAAGGATCGTGAGATTCGAGAAGTGAAAGCTCATAATCGATCTCTGCGCCAATTGTTATACGATGGGGATCAAGCCCGACACGGCGCTTTAATTCATATCCTGGAAAATCAAAACCCAGATCTTGATAAATCAATCAACCCAAGTACTCTGTTGAAGGAGAGGCGGTGTCAAATGAAGGGAACAGTCGATGAAGAGTTGAAGGAAGCATTAGAAGAGTTAAAGGGATTCAAACCACTTCATACACCCGTTAGGTAAATCTATGGTGACGACGCTTATGGGGAAATATTTATATAACATCATGATATTCTGCGGATCAGATCATGTTCTTCTTCTTCAGTGAATGGTACCGAACGACGATCAAAATTTGGAATTTTTTAAGAGTTGCTTTTGTTGGCGTGAGTATTCCAGACAAGCCAACCCAAAAATTGGTACAAGTTGCAAAGTAGGCGCGAGAACGATCAGAAGTGCATTTGCTTTCATACTTTGACGTTTTGTTCATTTTTGTTCATGCAGAAATCGCTTGATAGCCGAGCGACAAAAGTTAACAGAAGCACTGAAAGAACTGCAGTACCACCAAATACGAATTATTAAGAAAATGGTACGTTTCTCGCCATCATCACTTTGAAATCTTCAGTTGAGATTCATTCTACTTGAAAGTTGCATCTCTTCTGCTGATCCCCCACACTTCATGTTCTCTTTAGACGGCCGCGCCAAAATTATACGAAGAAGCTCAAGTTCAAATAACATTTTATAAAACACAAACCAGCGATCTCACAAATCTTATTCAACAAAAAGACAAACAATTGCTGGAGTTGCAGACAGCATGGGAGGAATTATCAGGAAAACACGCTGAAGTAAGGAATCAATCGTTGTCTTCTCGATTCTTTCGTTTTCTCGAAGGCTTGTACTCAACTGGAGAAGATGCATGAAGCTGCCCAAGAGAAGGAAGCTCAGCTATCGAGATTGAATAACAATTTGATAGAGAGTCAAATTCTCATTGTTGAGAAAGAGAAGGAGAAGAAAGAAGCGATTGAAAAAGTAACAGAAGAACTTCGTGAGGTGGACGGGAAGAGGGATTTTGCGGAAAATCAGTTTCGTGTTGCTCGAAGACGTCTGGAAGATGAAAAACGTCGAGCTGATGGATTTGAACTGGAACTGAAAGAATCTGTTGAACGCGAACAGCAATTACAAGACGGTGAGAGAAAACTGAAAGAAGAAAACGGGGCGTATGGCGCTGCAGTAGACGCATTGAAGGAGCTAATGTGAGCAATTTTCATCATCACGTTGGGATTGAGGGTTGAATGTTCTGTAGAAAAGCAAGTCAGTCGAGCCTCCTAGATCTCGAAAATATAAACGCATCTCAAGAGAAGCAGATTAATGAACTGAGAGAAGACAAGAATTCAGATCAACGGTGGGATAAGAATGATTGATGATAGACTCACGTTTATCTTTTAGAATTATAGAAGATTTGAACCTCCGAATTCATGAATTTGAGAGATCGAAGTCAGCAGCAAGACTGAAGACGACGAGATTATCTCCTTGTAACATTGGGGGTCACGTCCCAAGAATGGCACTTCATGCTGCAACTTCGATTAGCATGTTTTCACGGCGATTATCAAAAACGAGATTGAGGGAGTTGGCAATGATTTCAATGAAGCGAAGTAAAACTTTAGCGAGGAAACTTCTCATCCGAATCAATCATTCTCCAATCCATCGCAGCAATAAGGGCTTGCAAACGGATGACTTGAGATCTTTGAAACGAGCGGTTGTAGCAAACATTGCTGTTCATCCTTCAACGTTGAGGAAGGTTCCCTCAGCCCCCCAGTGGCCAACGTTAAGAGAGCCTTCTAGACGCAGAGTCCAATTGCGCCGGAGTGGTCTGATCTCTTCAGTGAAAATTTCTCCCAAACCTTCAAGAGACCAAATTGGTGATGAAGTGTCTCCCGCAATACCTTCTATAACGACGCCCGTTGAACAACAAAACCGTCCTCCCGTCAGTCCAAAGTCGTTTCTCGGATTGACTCCCATCGCGCCAATCCACCTCAGAGGAGAGAGCCGTGCGTTGAGCAAACAGCTCACAAGAGAGGCTTGCCCTCCGGTTGTGATCGAACCAAAGGATTCCGTCTTTCCTATTTTTGTTCAAGCACCAGAAGATGTAGTAACGAAGCCGCTGGAATTTGCCCAGGAGCCTTCGCCCCATCCCAGAAGAGTCTCAAAGCTTTCCTTATCGCGAGTTTCACCCCTAAGAATTCCATTTGAAATATCAGATCAGCGCGACCTTGGCTCGATGACTGTGTCTGCATTGGAGACAGAAGAGGGTAGGAAACCCGCTGAGGTGAGGATGCGAGCTCAGCAGTTGCGTGAGTTGGAGAGGCTTCGGTACGAAGAGAGACTAAAATCGGGCATCAGTGATGTTGAACGGAAAATGGAAGAGGGCGAGAGAACCCATAGAGAGGAGTTGGAAACACTTCGCAAAAGCCATGAGAGGGAACTGAAATCCGCCATTGAAGAAGAAGTAGAACGGAAAGTCAGAGAGCTGAAGCAAATCCACCAAGCTGACATAGACAAACTTCGTGAAAGTGATAAAGGGCATCCCTTGCCTGCGTCTGGGGAAGGCCTTGAGCTCCAAATGGGAGAGTTGAAGAGAACCCATAGAGATGAGTTGGAGAAACTTCGCAAAAGCCACGAGAGGGAATTGAAATCCGCCATTGAAGAAGAAGTAGAACGAAAAGTCAGAGAGCTGAAGCAAATCCATCAAGCTGAGATAGACAAACTTCGTGAAAGTGATAAAGGGCATCCCTTGTCTGGGGAAGGCCTTGAGCTTCAAATGGAAGAGTTGAAGAGAACCCATAGAGATGAGTTGGAGAAACTTCGCAAAAGCCACGAGAGGGAATTGAAATCCGCCATTGAAGAAGAAGTAGAACGGAAAGTCAGAGAGCTGAAGCAAATCCACCAAGCTGACATAGACAAACTTCGTGAAAGTGATAAAGGGCATCCCTTGTCTGGGGAAGGCCTTGAGCTCCAAATGGGAGAGTTGAAGAGAACCCATAGAGATGAGTTGGAGAAACTTCGCAAAAGCCACGAGAGGGAATTGAAATCCGCCATTGAAGAAGAAGTAGAACGAAAAGTCAGAGAGCTGAAGCAAATCCATCAAGCTGAGATAGACAAACTTCGTGAAAGTGATAAAGGGCATCCCTTGTCTGGGGAAGGCCTTGAGCTTCAAATGGAAGAGTTGAAGAGAACCCATAGAGATGAGTTGGAGAAACTTCGCAAAAGCCACGAGAGGGAATTGAAATCCGCCATTGAAGAAGAAGTAGAACGGAAAGTCAGAGAGCTGAAGCAAATCCACCAAGCTGACATAGACAAACTTCGTGAAAGTGATAAAGGGCATCCCTTGCCTGCGTCTGGGGAAGGCCTTGAGCTCCAAATGGGAGAATTGAAGAGAACCCATAGAGATGAGTTGGAGAAATTTCGCAAAAGCCACGAGAGGGAATTGAAATCCGCCATTGAAGAAGAAGTAGAACGGAAAGTCAGAGAGCTGAAGGAAATCCACCAAGCTGACATAGACAAACTTCGTGAAAGTGATAAAGGGCATCCCTTGCTTGCGTCTGGGGAAGGCCTTGAGCTCCAAATGGAAGAGTTGAAGAGAACCCATAGAGATGAGTTGGAGACACTTCGCAGAAGCCATGAACAAGAAAAACAAAATCTGGAGAACCAACGCGATCAAGCGAAATCGGAAGCTCAAAAGTTGAAAAAAGCACTCGAGGATGAAAAATCAAAACAATCAGAAAACGACATGAATCTCCGAAAGAATTTAGAAACAATGAACAATTCGCTGAAGGAGAGTGAGAACCTTGTGAGACAGACGAGTGATAGAGTGATCGTCTTGGAGACAGAATTGATGCGAGCTCGAGAGGATGGTGCAACTGCGACGGGCGAGTTTGATCGCAGGATAAGAGAACTCGAAGAGAAAGTGAAACAAGCAAACGAGAATGAAAAGCGTGTGAAGATTGAAATGGAACAGATGGAAGCAAATTACCGTCGGTACGTTCAATGGTGATGAGAGAATGCAATGATGTTGTGTCTTTTAGCGAAATAGAGAATCTGCAAAAAATTTATGGCGACCAAGTTTCAGCACTCGAGGAAGGAAAGACGTAAGTTGAAGTGCAGGATCCCCATCAAATCCTCCATTCACGCAGCCGTGCGATGAAAGAAACTGAAAGCATGAAAAGAAAATTGAGCGAAGGGGAAAATCTGAAATCACATCAAATTGAGATCTTGGAAGAAAAACATCTCAAGGAGATTTCAGATCTGAGAGAGCAACACCAACTCAAGGTGAGGCATTGAAACTCGATATGATGTGAAGTGTTCTCATGCAGCTACATGAAAGCCTTCAAGCAATTGAAGAGGCCGTTGCGAAGAAGGAGAAGAAGCACCAACAGTCAGTCGTCTTCGCGATCACTTTCCTCATTTCCTGATTTCAGAGACACCGAGATAGTCGCAGCCAAATTCGAAGAGAAGGTGAAAGAAAAAGAACGAGAGCATCATGAGAAGATTCGTTCATTGGAGCAGCGAATTGGAAGTCTTGAATCTGAAGTATGTCAATGAAATGACTTCAAGACATGTTTTATTTGAAAGGCAAAAGTCGCTGGTGTGGAGTATCAGCATCGATTGGATCGAACAGAAGGCCAAAAGATTGAGGCTGAACAAAAATTGATGGACGAACGAATTAATATGGCGAGATTGAAGGTAATTTAATCGCTTAATATTTGAATGTCAAAGAAACTCAGGCGGATCTTCGACGCGTTGAATTGGAGAAAAGCGCTCATGCAATCAAATTGAAAGCCTTTGCAGAGGAGCAAGGGAGACAGTACGTCCAGTGTTGAGATACATCGTGACACTGTAAATGTCAGGCGGCGTTCCCAGCGTAGCGTTGCCATTCAGACATCATATCCTCATTTAGAGACATTCGATACATACAGCGCCCCTCGGAAAAAAACACTTCTCCCGTCTCCCCTTTGGCGGAACAAAAGGATTGGGACAACGCATCATGCCCCAAAGACGAGACTCGTGGGGCTAGCGCATCCATTTCCGTCGCTTCCTAAAAGGATGGTGACAGAATCAAAAAGGATCCATATGGAGGGATCGTGTCAGCAATTGCTGGAGGAGCTTTCGAATATCCGGCAAATTATGAATCTGACTTTCGGAAAACCAAATCTTGCTTCCGTAAATCCAAACCATTCTAAGATCGAGATGATCGATGAGGCAGATGTTTTGCCTGACAGCATCGTTTAATTCTTTGTGCAATAAAGAATTATTTGAGTGCACCTAAATGTGATTTAATGACAGAAGACTAAACAAGATGTGGAAGGGAGAAGTGGGTCAGTCAGAAATATTAGAGCACAAGGAAATATGTTCTTGTGGAGATACTGATCGATGCAAACCTTTTTACTCAAACACACACTGTCTCCAATTCCTACGTCGAGGTCCTTGAACCAACTTGTGATGTGCCATTTAATCTTTCGTACATGTATGGTATGAACAGTCCCTCTCCCATTTGTTTTTTCTGTGCACGTGGCGTGTTGCCGCTTATGTCATGTTATGTGCATGCCGGACAAGGGTCCCGGTTAGTTGAGTTCGTCTTTTTCTTGACTCGTGGAAAACGTTCTTTTCCTGCGTTTGGAACCGTCTTACATTTTTCCAGAAATAACTTTTGACTTAAGAACCATGAACCAGTCTCCTGTGCCTCCTCCCCCTGCGGACCAGCAAGGGCGCGACGGTCTACAGGTCACCTCCATCGCTACAGGCTCAAACGACTCCCATAGGTCCCAGAACATGGTGGACGACCTCCTGGGCAGTCCTCTTGAGCCTTTCCATGTACAATCCCTGAAGGCCATCGGCGCGATTGTCCCATTGACGGGACGAGTGGATTTTGTTGGAGATGTTCCAATACAGGCGGCGAACTGGTCGCTAGCCAAATGGAAGGAAACCCTACAATTAGCAACCTTTGCTCCTCTCAGCGAAGTTGCTTTAGAAGAGTGGATTGAGGATGCAGAAGCAAAATTGAAAGCGATCACCCCAACGTTATCCGTGTTCTTGACTGTTGTGGAGCTCAACAGCAGCCAGGGCCTTGTTCCTTTGCTTCAAATGGTGCAAGCAGAGTCCCAAGTGATTGGGAATCTCTCGGATTTTGCCAAATTCGTTGCCGGCTATTTATTTGATAACATGGACGGGTGCATCCAATTGGAAGCTCAAATCAACTCCCTACCAAGAGGGCAGTCAACCTTCAATGCCTATCAAAGTTTCGTGGTGAAAGTCAAACAATACGGTTACATGTGCTTACGCCATGGTAGAGCAAGTTCATTTGCTCGCCATCAACTTGCTGAAGTGTTGATAAAGGCGTTTCCAGAAGCTGTTGAGAATCGTGTACGGATGTTACACGATATTTATCAACCTTCCTCCCGCATACTGAAGCTAGCCATGGATGCGGAGATCGAGCTCAGACGAACAGGCCTTATGACAGTGGCCGGGAAAGCTGTCTACACAGCCATGGACGTGGAGACTCCACAAGACCCCCAAAGAACGGGAAGAGTCTGTTGGAACTGTGGCGACAACCACTTCCGACGAGAATGTCCTTTCCCAGATCATCGGTGTGCCAATTGCGGGGCACTTGGACATATCAGCCATTTCTGCAACAGAGGAGTCTTTAGAGACAAGGGTGGCAAGATGCGTGCCGTTGTTACACCTAAGCGTGATGCTTACAACATTGATATGAAGTTGGACAATTCCTCGACCGAACAATTAAAAGCGATGTCAGGAAACATCCAAGCAATCTTGGCGACGCGAGCTAAGACGAATGAAAAAGGTCGACAACGATATCAAAAGAAACGGATCGCAGCCGGAAAGAAACCCCGAGTTCCAAAAGAACATCCTATATACCATTGTGCCGTACCACCTTCACCTCCTGAAGAAGAAGAAGAAGATGGAACGGAAGAAGAAGATGAAGGAGAGCTACCGTCTGTGCATTGCCTGACGTTGAAGCCAGAACGGTTGTGCACAACACCAATGATGATCAATGGAATCGCCACGAGGGCGGTATTGGACAGTGGAGCCGAAATCAATTGTATAGCCAGCCTGGAAGCCGACAGGTTAGGAATTTCAGTTGATTCATCATGTCCAAAGGTGGCTTTACAAAGCCTGATGGGACCAACGAAGCGAATGCCACAATCCGTTGCAATTTCGTTTTCGTTTCCAGGCGGCGATCAAGAGGTTATTGATCGATTTTACATCTGTGAGGGAACGGTTCCCACCCTCATAGGATGTCCGTTGTTGGAGAAACTGAGAGTTGTCTCTGACTTTGGGAACCGAAAGATTACAGTTGGGAATACGTCAATTCCTTTTGTAGGGAATGTGCAGGACAGCACTCCCTTATCCCCCATTGGAACGTCCACTATGATGCAGACCTCAGAAGATGTGGAGGGGAGAATAGCCCACGTTTCGCTGGAGACAAAGGCTGCAAATCCATTGGTTGAAGACGCTGAACTGTCGAAGTTGGAGGAAGTCCTTCGTCAGTACCAGGCTAGCTTTGCTCGCCCACGTCCGGGAAACTGTAATGTCCACACAGCGCATTTGCGGGTAGACGGGCCCCCAAAACGCTTCAATCCATACACCCTTTCGTCAGCATTGCTGGAGGAGTGTTACCGTCAGGTGGAAGACTTGGAGAAAGAGGGGATGATCGTTAAGGATAACGATTGTGAATGGGCAGCGCCAATTGTCTTCGCCCCTAAGCCTAACGGGAAATGGCGAATGTGTATCGATTATCGCTATGTCAATCAATACGTACAAGATGATGTATATCCCATTCCGGTCCCGCAGGAACTCTTTATCCAGCTGAGAGAGCATAAAGTCTTCAGCACCATAGATTTGAATTGGGGATTTTGGAATGTCCCGATTTCCGAAGATAG
>NW_026578568.1:0-2500 GCF_029603195.1 Condylostylus longicornis
TACTTTTCATGAATGAAAAGTAACCTGGGTTGGTAAGCATGTTATGCCCACCCGATGAAAAAATTTTTTTCAGCCTGGTTTGATATTTATCAAAGGCAAAATAAGCCTGATCGGGAAATATGTTATGCTCGACAGGTAATAATTACTTTTCATGAATGAAAAGTAACCTGGGTTGGTAAACATGTTATGCCCACCCGATGAAAAAATTTTTTTCAGCCTGGTTTGATATTTATCAAAGGCAAAATAAGCCTGATCGGGACATATGTTATGCTCGACAGGCAATAATTACTTTTCATAAGTGAAAAGTAACCTGGGTTGGTAAACATGTTATGCCCACCCGATGAAAAAATTTTTTCAGCCTGGTTTGATATTTATCAAAGGCAAAATAAGCCTGATCGGGACATATGTTATGCTCGACAGGCAATAATTACTTTTCATGAATGAAAAGTAACCTGGGTTGGTAAGCATGTTATGCCCACCCGATGAAAAAATTTTTTTCAGCCTGGTTTGATATTTATCAAAGGCAAAATAAGCCTGATCGGGACATATGTTATGCTCGACAGGCAATAATTACTTTTCATGAATGAAAAGTAACCTGGGTTGGTAAACATGTTATGCCCACCCGATGAAAAAATTTTTTTCAGCCTGGTTTGATATTTACCAATGGCAATATAAGCCTTATCGGGACATATGTTATGCTCGACAGGCAATAATTACTTTTCATGAATGAAAAGTAACCTGGGTTGGTAAACATGTTATGCCCACCCGATGAAAAAATTTTTTTCAGCCTGGTTTGATATTTACCAATGGCAATATAAGCCTGATCGGGACATATGTTATGCTCGACAGGGCAATAATTACTTTTCATGAATGAAAAGTAACCTGGGTTGGTAAACATGTTATGCCCACCCGATGAAAAAATTTTTTTCAGCCTGGTTTGATATTTATCAAAGGCAAAATAAGCCTGATCGGGACATATGTTATGCTCGACAGGCAATAATTACTTTTCATGAATGAAAAGTAACCTGGGTTGGTAAGCATGTTATGCCCACCCGATGAAAAAATTTTTTTCAGCCTGGTTTGATATTTATCAAAGGCAAAATAAGCCTGATCGGGACATATGTTATGCTCGACAGGCAATAATTACTTTTCATGAATGAAAAGTAACCTGGGTTGGTAAGCATGTTATGCCCACCCGATGAAAAAATTTTTTTCAGCCTGGTTTGATATTTATCAAAGGCAAAATAAGCCTGATCGGGACATATGTTATGCTCGACAGGCAATAATTACTTTTCATGAATGAAAAGTAACCTGGGTTGGTAAACATGTTATGCCCACCCGATGAAAGAATTTTTTTCAGCCTGGTTTGATATTTACCAATGGCAATATAAGCCTTATCGGGACATATGTTATGCTCGACAGGCAATAATTACTTTTCATGAATGAAAAGTAACCTGGGTTGGTAAACATGTTATGCCCACCCGATGAAAAAATTTTTTTCAGCCTGGTTTGATATTTACCAATGGCAATATAAGCCTGATCGGGACATATGTTATGCTCGACAGGCAATAATTACTTTTCATGAATGAAAAGTAACCTGGGTTGGTAAACATGTTATGCCCACCCGATGAAAAAAATTTTTTCAGCCTGGTTTGATATTTATCAAAGGCAAAATAAGCCTGATCGGGACATATGTTATGCTCGACAGGCAATAATTACTTTTCATGAATGAAAAGTAACCTGGGTTGGTAAGCATGTTATGCCCACCCGATGAAAAAATTTTTTTCAGCCTGGTTTGATATTTATCAAAGGCAAAATAAGCCTGATCGGGACATATGTTATGCTCGACAGGCAATAATTACTTTTCATGAATGAAAAGTAACCTGGGTTGGTAAGCATGTTATGCCCACCCGATGAAAAAATTTTTTTCAGCCTGGTTTGATATTTATCAAAGGCAAAATAAGCCTGATCGGGACATATGTTATGCTCGACAGGCAATAATTACTTTTCATGAATGAAAAGTAACCTAAATTGGTAAACAAATTATGATTTAAGTAATGCTTATTATAATAAATATATCAATACAATACAGGTATTGGATATGGGAAGCATATTTATTGATTATTAAAATTTTATGTGTAAATCTATGTATGACCACTTTTTGATTCAAACGTACATTTTTTAATTACATTTTTTTTCATGAATGAAATTGGGCCTGGTTTGATAAACATGTTATGCTCGCCCGATGAAAAAATTTTTTTTAAAAAAAATTTTTTTTAGCCTGATTTGATATTTATCAAAGGCAAAATAGACCTTAACGAGACATATGTTGTTATGCTCGGCAGGCAATAATTATTTTTCATGAGTGAAAGGTAACCTGGGTTGGTAAGCATGTTATGCCCACCCGATGAAAAAATTTTTTTCAGCCTGGTTTGATATTTATCAAAGGCAAAATAGGCCTGATCGGGACATATGTTATGCTCGACAGGCAATAATTACT
>NW_026578568.1:12500-17500 GCF_029603195.1 Condylostylus longicornis
ACTTACTATAAGTATATTAAGTGTGTATTATAAAATTGCATATGAGTATTAATAGTGGCGTTGGTACTTAAGTAGTACATTCTTATTATACTTACCTATATATAAGTATGTATTATAGGAATGGTGATAAACATTTGCTATTGAAGGCTTGTAATATTGATTGGTAGGTGGTGGTGGTGGTTGTTAAGATAGGTTAAGTATATTCTTACTATAAATACTTCAAATAAGTATTTTCTTAATGTATTACTGCATGAATAATGATTTAAGTAATACTTATTATTATATATCAATACAGTGGCAGGTATTGGATATGGGAATAACATAGACCTGAACGAGACATATGTTATGCTCGACAGGCAATAATTACTTTTCATAAGTGAAAAGTAACCTGGGTTGGTAAACATGTTATGCCCACCCGATGAAAAAAATTTTTTCAGCCTGGTTTGATATTTATCAAAGGCAAAATAAGCCTGATCGGGACATATGTTATGCTCGACAGGCAATAATTACTTTTCATGAATGAAAAGTAACCTGGGTTGGTAAGCATGTTATGCCCACCCGATGAAAAAATTTTTTTCAGCCTGGTTTGATATTTATCAAAGGCAAAATAAGCCTGATCGGGACATATGTTATGCTCGACAGGCAATAATTACTTTTCATGAATGAAAAGTAACCTGGGTTGGTAAACATGTTATGCCCACCCGATGAAAAAATTTTTTTCAGCCTGGTTTGATATTTATCAAAGGCAAAATAAGCCTGATCGGGACATATGTTATGCTCGACAGGCAATAATTACTTTTCATGAATGAAAAGTAACCTGGGTTGGTAAGCATGTTATGCCCACCCGATGAAAAAATTTTTTTCAGCCTGGTTTGATATTTATCAAAGGCAAAATAAGCCTGATCGGGAAATATGTTATGCTCGACAGGTAATAATTACTTTTCATGAATGAAAAGTAACCTGGGTTGGTAAACATGTTATGCCCACCCGATGAAAAAATTTTTTTCAGCCTGGTTTGATATTTATCAAAGGCAAAATAAGCCTGATCGGGACATATGTTATGCTCGACAGGCAATAATTACTTTTCATAAGTGAAAAGTAACCTGGGTTGGTAAACATGTTATGCCCACCCGATGAAAAAATTTTTTCAGCCTGGTTTGATATTTATCAAAGGCAAAATAAGCCTGATCGGGACATATGTTATGCTCGACAGGCAATAATTACTTTTCATGAATGAAAAGTAACCTGGGTTGGTAAGCATGTTATGCCCACCCGATGAAAAAATTTTTTTCAGCCTGGTTTGATATTTATCAAAGGCAAAATAAGCCTGATCGGGACATATGTTATGCTCGACAGGCAATAATTACTTTTCATGAATGAAAAGTAACCTGGGTTGGTAAACATGTTATGCCCACCCGATGAAAAAATTTTTTTCAGCCTGGTTTGATATTTACCAATGGCAATATAAGCCTTATCGGGACATATGTTATGCTCGACAGGCAATAATTACTTTTCATGAATGAAAAGTAACCTGGGTTGGTAAACATGTTATGCCCACCCGATGAAAAAATTTTTTTCAGCCTGGTTTGATATTTATCAAAGGCAAAATAAGCCTGATCGGGACATATGTTATGCTCGACAGGCAATAATTACTTTTCATGAATGAAAAGTAACCTGGGTTGGTAAGCATGTTATGCCCACCCGATGAAAAAATTTTTTTCAGCCTGGTTTGATATTTATCAAAGGCAAAATAAGCCTGATCGGGACATATGTTATGCTCGACAGGCAATAATTACTTTTCATGAATGAAAAGTAACCTGGGTTGGTAAGCATGTTATGCCCACCCGATGAAAAAATTTTTTTCAGCCTGGTTTGATATTTATCAAAGGCAAAATAAGCCTGATCGGGACATATGTTATGCTCGACAGGCAATAATTACTTTTCATGAATGAAAAGTAACCTGGGTTGGTAAGCATGTTATGCCCACCCGATGAAAAAATTTTTTTCAGCCTGGTTTGATATTTATCAAAGGCAAAATAAGCCTGATCGGGAAATATGTTATGCTCGACAGGTAATAATTACTTTTCATGAATGAAAAGTAACCTGGGTTGGTAAACATGTTATGCCCACCCGATGAAAAAATTTTTTTCAGCCTGGTTTGATATTTATCAAAGGCAAAATAAGCCTGATCGGGACATATGTTATGCTCGACAGGCAATAATTACTTTTCATGAATGAAAAGTAACCTGGGTTGGTAAACATGTTATGCCCACCCGATGAAAAAAATTTTTTTCAGCCTGGTTTGATATTTATCAAAGGCAAAATAAGCCTGATCGGGACATATGTTATGCTCGACAGGCAATAATTACTTTTCATGAATGAAAAGTAACCTGGGTTGGTAAGCATGTTATGCCCACCCGATGAAAAAATTTTTTTCAGCCTGGTTTGATATTTATCAAAGGCAAAATAAGCCTGATCGGGAAATATGTTATGCTCGACAGGTAATAATTACTTTTCATGAATGAAAAGTAACCTGGGTTGGTAAACATGTTATGCCCACCCGATGAAAAAATTTTTTTCAGCCTGGTTTGATATTTATCAAAGGCAAAATAAGCCTGATCGGGACATATGTTATGCTCGACAGGCAATAATTACTTTTCATAAGTGAAAAGTAACCTGGGTTGGTAAACATGTTATGCCCACCCGATGAAAAAATTTTTTCAGCCTGGTTTGATATTTATCAAAGGCAAAATAAGCCTGATCGGGACATATGTTATGCTCGACAGGCAATAATTACTTTTCATGAATGAAAAGTAACCTGGGTTGGTAAGCATGTTATGCCCACCCGATGAAAAAATTTTTTTCAGCCTGGTTTGATATTTATCAAAGGCAAAATAAGCCTGATCGGGACATATGTTATGCTCGACAGGCAATAATTACTTTTCATGAATGAAAAGTAACCTGGGTTGGTAAACATGTTATGCCCACCCGATGAAAAAATTTTTTTCAGCCTGGTTTGATATTTACCAATGGCAATATAAGCCTTATCGGGACATATGTTATGCTCGACAGGCAATAATTACTTTTCATGAATGAAAAGTAACCTGGGTTGGTAAACATGTTATGCCCACCCGATGAAAAAATTTTTTTCAGCCTGGTTTGATATTTACCAATGGCAATATAAGCCTGATCGGGACATATGTTATGCTCGACAGGCAATAATTACTTTTCATGAATGAAAAGTAACCTGGGTTGGTAAACATGTTATGCCCACCCGATGAAAAAATTTTTTTCAGCCTGGTTTGATATTTATCAAAGGCAAAATAAGCCTGATCGGGACATATGTTATGCTCGACAGGCAATAATTACTTTTCATGAATGAAAAGTAACCTGGGTTGGTAAGCATGTTATGCCCACCCGATGAAAAAATTTTTTTCAGCCTGGTTTGATATTTATCAAAGGCAAAATAAGCCTGATCGGGACATATGTTATGCTCGACAGGCAATAATTACTTTTCATGAATGAAAAGTAACCTGGGTTGGTAAGCATGTTATGCCCACCCGATGAAAAAATTTTTTTCAGCCTGGTTTGATATTTATCAAAGGCAAAATAAGCCTGATCGGGACATATGTTATGCTCGACAGGCAATAATTACTTTTCATGAATGAAAAGTAACCTGGGTTGGTAAACATGTTATGCCCACCCGATGAAAGAATTTTTTTCAGCCTGGTTTGATATTTACCAATGGCAATATAAGCCTTATCGGGACATATGTTATGCTCGACAGGCAATAATTACTTTTCATGAATGAAAAGTAACCTGGGTTGGTAAACATGTTATGCCCACCCGATGAAAAAATTTTTTTCAGCCTGGTTTGATATTTACCAATGGCAATATAAGCCTGATCGGGACATATGTTATGCTCGACAGGCAATAATTACTTTTCATGAATGAAAAGTAACCTGGGTTGGTAAACATGTTATGCCCACCCGATGAAAAAAATTTTTTCAGCCTGGTTTGATATTTATCAAAGGCAAAATAAGCCTGATCGGGACATATGTTATGCTCGACAGGCAATAATTACTTTTCATGAATGAAAAGTAACCTGGGTTGGTAAGCATGTTATGCCCACCCGATGAAAAAATTTTTTTCAGCCTGGTTTGATATTTATCAAAGGCAAAATAAGCCTGATCGGGACATATGTTATGCTCGACAGGCAATAATTACTTTTCATGAATGAAAAGTAACCTGGGTTGGTAAGCATGTTATGCCCACCCGATGAAAAAATTTTTTTCAGCCTGGTTTGATATTTATCAAAGGCAAAATAAGCCTGATCGGGACATATGTTATGCTCGACAGGCAATAATTACTTTTCATGAATGAAAAGTAACCTAAATTGGTAAACAAATTATGATTTAAGTAATGCTTATTATAATAAATATATCAATACAATACAGGTATTGGATATGGGAAGCATATTTATTGATTATTAAAATTTTATGTGTAAATCTATGTATGACCACTTTTTGATTCAAACGTACATTTTTTAATTACATTTTTTTTCATGAATGAAATTGGGCCTGGTTTGATAAACATGTTATGCTCGCCCGATGAAAAAATTTTTTTTAAAAAAAATTTTTTTTAGCCTGATTTGATATTTATCAAAGGCAAAATAGACCTTAACGAGACATATGTTGTTATGCTCGGCAGGCAATAATTATTTTTCATGAGTGAAAGGTAACCTGGGTTGGTAAGCATGTTATGCCCACCCGATGAAAAAATTTTTTTCAGCCTGGTTTGATATTTATCAAAGGCAAAATAGGCCTGATCGGGACATATGTTATGCTCGACAGGCAATAATTACTTTTCATGAGTGATAAGTAACCTGGGTTGGTAAACATGTTATGCCCACCCGATGAAAAAATTTTTTTCAGCCTGGTTTGATATTATCAATGGCAAAATAAACCTGATCGGGACATATGTTATGCTCGACAGGCAAT
>NW_026578569.1:0-38087 GCF_029603195.1 Condylostylus longicornis
TTTTATAAATATCTCCAAAAATATTTTTGGTACAGCCTGTTATCGTATATTGGCAGAATCTGTGAATTCCCAGTGATCACAAAAAACACTTAAAATCGCTCTATCTCTTCTAGTTTAGCCAAAAAACGCGTTTAAAGTTTTGTAAAAGATTTTTATAAATATCTACAAAAATATTTTTGGTACAGCCTGTTATCGTATATTGGCAGAATCTGTGAATTCCCAGTAATCACAAAAAACACTTTAAATCGCTCTTTCTCTTCTAGTTTAGCCAGAAAACGCGTTTAAAGTTTTGCAAAAGATTTTTTTAAATATCTCCAAAAATGTTTTTGCTACAGCCTATTATCATATATTGGCAGAATCTGTGGACTCCCAGTGATCACAAAAAACACTTAAAATCGCTCTATCTCTTCTGGTTTAGCCAGAAAACGCGTTTAAAGTTTTGCAAAAGATTTTTTTAAATATCTCCAAAAATATTTTTGCTACAGCCTATTATTATATATTGGCAGAATCTGTGGACTCCCAGTGATCACAAAAAACACTTAAAATCGCTCTATCTCTTCTAGTTTAGCCAGAAAACGCGTTTAAAGTTTTGCAAAAGATTTTTTTAAATATCTCCAAAAATATTTTTGCTACAGCCTATTATTATATATTGGCAGAATCTGTGGACTCCCAGTGATCACAAAAAACACTTAAAATCGCTCTATCTCTTCTAGTTTAGTCAGAAAACGCGTTTAAAGTTTTGCAAAAGATTTTTTTAAATATTTCCAAAAATATTTTTGCTACAGCCTATAATTATATATTGGCAGAATCTGTGGACTCCAGTGATCACAAAAAACACTTAAAATCGCTCTATCTCTTCTAGTTTAGCCAGAAAACGCGTTTAAAGTTTTGCAAAAGATTTTTTTAAATATCTCCAAAAATATTTTTGCTACAGCCTATTATTATATATTGGCAGAATCTGTGGACTCCCAGTAATCACAAAAAACACTTAAAATCGCTCTATCTCTTCTAGTTTAGCCAGAAAATGCGTTTAAAGTTTTGCAAAAGATTTTTTTTAAATATCTCCAAAAATATTTTTGCTACAGCCTATTATCATATATTCGCAGAATCTGTGGACTCCCAGTGATCACAAAAAACACTTAAAATCGCTCTATCTCTTCTAGTTTAGCCAGAAAACGCGTTTAAAGTTTTGCAAAAGATTTTTTTAAATATCTCCAAAAATATTTTTGCTACAGCCTATTATTATATATTGGCAGAATCTGTGGACTCCCAGTGATCACAAAAAACACTTAAAATCGCTCTATCTCTTCTAGTTTAGCCAGAAAACGCGTTTAAAGTTTTGCAAAAGATTTTTTTAAATATCTCCAAAAATATTTTTGCTACAGCTTATTATTATATATTGGCAGAATCTGTGGACTCTCAGTGATCACAAAAAACACTTAAAATTGCTCTATCTCTTCTAGTTTAGCCAGAAAACGCGTTTAAAGTTTTGTAAAAGATTTTTATAAATATCTACAAAAATATTTTTGGTACAGCCTGTTATCGTATATTGGCAGAATCTGTGAATTCCCAGTAATCACAAAAAACACTTTAAATCGCTCTTTCTCTTCTAGTTTAGCCAGAAAACGCGTTTAAAGTTTTGCAAAAGATTTTTTTAAATATCTCCAAAAATGTTTTTGCTACAGCCTATTATCATATATTGGCAGAATCTGTGGACTCCCAGTGATCACAAAAAACACTTAAAATCGCTCTATCTCTTCTGGTTTAGCCAGAAAACGCGTTTAAAGTTTTGCAAAAGATTTTTTTTAAATATCTCCAAAAATATTTTTGCTACAGCCTATTATTATATATTGGCAGAATCTGTGGACTCCCAGTGATCACAAAAAACACTTAAAATCGCTCTATCTCTTCTAGTTTAGCCAGAAAACGCGTTTAAAGTTTTGCAAAAGATTTTTTTAAATATCTCCAAAAATATTTTTGCTACAGCCTATTATTATATATTGGCAGAATCTGTGGACTCCCAGTGATCACAAAAAACACTTAAAATCGCTCTATCTCTTCTAGTTTAGTCAGAAAACGCGTTTAAAGTTTTGCAAAAGATTTTTTTAAATATTTCCAAAAATATTTTTGCTACAGCCTATAATTATATATTGGCAGAATCTGTGGACCCCCAGTGATCACAAAAAACACTTAAAATCGCTCTATCTCTTCTAGTTTAGCCAGAAAACGCGTTTAAAGTTTTGCAAAAGATTTTTTTAAATATCTCCAAAAATATTTTTGCTACAGCCTATTATTATATATTGGCAGAATCTGTGGACTCCCAGTAATCACAAAAAACACTTAAAATCGCTCTATCTCTTCTAGTTTAGCCAGAAAATGCGTTTAAAGTTTTGCAAAAGATTTTTTTAAATATCTCCAAAAATATTTTTGCTACAGCCTATTATCATATATTCGCAGAATCTGTGGACTCCCAGTGATCACAAAAAACACTTAAAATCGCTCTATCTCTTCTAGTTTAGCCAGAAAACGCGTTTAAAGTTTTGCAAAAGATTTTTTTAAATATCTCCAAAAATATTTTTGCTACAGCCTATTATTATATATTGGCAGAATCTGTGGACTCCCAGTGATCACAAAAAACGCTTAAAATCGCTCTATCTCTTCTAGTTTAGCCAGAAAACGCGTTTAAAGTTTTGCAAAAGATTTTTTTAAATATCTCCAAAAATATTTTTGCTACAGCTTATTATTATATATTGGCAGAATCTGTGGACTCTCAGTGATCACAAAAAACACTTAAAATTGCTCTATCTCTTCTAGTTTAGCCAGAAAACGCGTTTAAAGTTTTGCAAAAGATTTTTCTAAATATCTCCAAAAATATTTTTGCTACAGCCTATAATTATATATTGGCAGAATCTGTGGACTCCCAGTGATCACAAAAAACACTTAAAATCGCTCTATCTCTTCTAGTTTAGCCAGAAAACGCGTTTAAAGTTTTGCAAAAGATTTTTTTAAATATCTCTAAAAATATTTTTGCTACAGCCTATAATTATATATTGGCAGAATCTGTGAACTCCCAGTGATCACAAAAAACACTTAAAATCGCTCTATCTCTTCTAGTTTAGCCAGAAAACGCGTTTAAAGTTTTGCAAAAGATTTTTTTAATATCTCCAAAAATATTTTTGCTACAGCCTATTATTGTATATTGGAGAATCTGTGAATTTCCAGTGATCACAAAAAACACTTAAAATCACTCTATCTCTTCTAGTTTAACCAGAAAATGCGTTTAAAGTTTTGCAAAAGATTTTTTTAAATATCTCCAAAAATATTTTTGCTACAGCCTATTATCGTATATTGGCAGAATCTGTGAATTCTCAGTGATCACAAAAAACACTTAAAATCGCTCTATCTCTTCTAGTTTAACCAGAAAATGCGTTTAAAGTTTTGTAAAAGATTTTTATAAATATCTCCAAAAATATTTTTGGTACAGCCTGTTATCGTATATTGGCAGAATCTGTGAATTCTCAGTGATCACAAAAAACACTTAAAATCGCTCTATCTCTTCTAGTTTAGCCAGAAAACGCGTTTAAAGTTTTGCAAAAGATATTTTAAATATCTCCAAAAATATTTTTGCTACAGCCTATTATCGTATATTGGCAGAATCTGTGAATTCTCAGTGATCACAAAAAACACTTAAAATCGCTCTATCTCTTTTAGTTTAGCCAGAAAACGCGTTTAAAGTTTTGTAAAAGATTTTTATAAATATCTCCAAAAATATTTTTGGTACAGCCTGTTATCGTATATTGGCAGAATCTGTGAATTCCCAGTGATCACAAAAAAACACTTAAAATCGCTCTATCTCTTCTAGTTTAGCCAAAAAACGCGTTTAAAGTTTTGTAAAAGATTTTTATAAATATCTACAAAAATATTTTTGGTACAGCCTGTTATCGTATATTGGCAGAATCTGTGAATTCCCAGTAATCACAAAAAACACTTTAAATCGCTCTTTCTCTTCTAGTTTAGCCAGAAAACGCGTTTAAAGTTTTGCAAAAGATTTTTTTAAATATCTCCAAAAATGTTTTTGCTACAGCCTATTATCATATATTGGCAGAATCTGTGGACTCCCAGTGATCACAAAAAACACTTAAAATCGCTCTATCTCTTCTGGTTTAGCCAGAAAACGCGTTTAAAGTTTTGCAAAAGATTTTTTTAAATATCTCCAAAAATATTTTTGCTACAGCCTATTATTATATATTGGCAGAATCTGTGGACTCCCAGTGATCACAAAAAACACTTAAAATCGCTCTATCTCTTCTAGTTTAGTCAGAAAACGCGTTTAAAGTTTTGCAAAAGATTTTTTTAAATATTTCCAAAAATATTTTTGCTACAGCCTATAATTATATATTGGCAGAATCTGTGGACCCCCAGTGATCACAAAAAACACTTAAAATCGCTCTATCTCTTCTAGTTTAGCCAGAAAACGCGTTTAAAGTTTTGCAAAAGATTTTTTTAAATATCTCCAAAAATATTTTTGCTACAGCCTATTATTATATATTGGCAGAATCTGTGGACTCCCAGTAATCACAAAAAACACTTAAAATCGCTCTATCTCTTCTAGTTTAGCCAGAAAATGCGTTTAAAGTTTTGCAAAAGATTTTTTTAAATATCTCCAAAAATATTTTTGCTACAGCCTATTATCATATATTCGCAGAATCTGTGGACTCCCAGTGATCACAAAAAACACTTAAAATCGCTCTATCTCTTCTAGTTTAACCAGAAAACGCGTTTAAAGTTTTGCAAAAGATTTTTTTAAATATCTCCAAAAATATTTTTGCTACAGCCTATTATTATATATTGGCAGAATCTGTGGACTCCCAGTGATCACAAAAAACACTTAAAATCGCTCTATCTCTTCTAGTTTAGCCAGAAAACGCGTTTAAAGTTTTGCAAAAGATTTTTTTAAATATCTCCAAAAATATTTTTGCTACAGCTTATTATTATATATTGGCAGAATCTGTGGACTCTCAGTGATCACAAAAAACACTTAAAATTGCTCTATCTCTTCTAGTTTAGCCAGAAAACGCGTTTAAAGTTTTGCAAAAGATTTTTCTAAATATCTCCAAAAATATTTTTGCTACAGCCTATAATTATATATTGGCAGAATCTGTGGACTCCCAGTGATCACAAAAAACACTTAAAATCGCTCTATCTCTTCTAGTTTAGCCAGAAAACGCGTTTAAAGTTTTGCAAAAGATTTTTTTAAATATCTCTAAAAATATTTTTGCTACAGCCTATAATTATATATTGGCAGAATCTGTGAACTCCCAGTGATCACAAAAAACACTTAAAATCGCTCTATCTCTTCTAGTTTAGCCAGAAAACGCGTTTAAAGTTTTGCAAAAGATTTTTTTAAATATCTCCAAAAATATTTTTGCTACAGCCTATTATCGTATATTGGAGAATCTGTGAATTTCCAGTGATCACAAAAAACACTTAAAATCACTCTATCTCTTCTAGTTTAACCAGAAAATGCGTTTAAAGTTTTGCAAAAGATTTTTTTAAATATCTCCAAAAATATTTTTGCTACAGCCTATTATCGTATATTGGCAGAATCTGTGAATTCTCAGTGATCATAAAAAACACTTAAAATCGCTCTATCTCTTCTAGTTTAACCAGAAAATGCGTTTAAAGTTTTGTAAAAGATTTTTATAAATATCTCCAAAAATATTTTTGGTACAGCCTGTTATCGTATATTGGCAGAATCTGTGAATTCTCAGTGATCACAAAAAACACTTAAAATCGCTCTATCTCTTCTAGTTTAGCCAGAAAACGCGTTTAAAGTTTTGCAAAAGATATTTTAAATATCTCCAAAAATATTTTTGCTACAGCCTATTATCGTATATTGGCAGAATCTGTGAATTCTCAGTGATCACAAAAAACACTTAAAATCGCTCTATCTCTTTTAGTTTAGCCAGAAAACGCGTTTAAAGTTTTGTAAAAGATTTTTATAAATATCTCCAAAAATATTTTTGGTACAGCCTGTTATCATATATTGGCAGAATCTGTGAATTCCCAGTAATCACAAAAAACACTTAAAATCGCTCTATCTCTTCTAGTTTAGCTAGAAAACGCGTTTAAAGTTTTGCAAAAGATTTTTTTAAATATCTCCAAAAATATTTTTGCTACAGCCTATAATTATATATTGGCAGAATCTGTGGACTCCCAGTGATCACAAAAAACACTTAAAATCGCTCTATCTCTTCTAGTTTAGCCAGAAAACGCGTTTAAAGTTTTGCAAAAGATTTTTTTAAATATCTCCAAAAATATTTTTGCTACAGCTTATTATTATATATTGGCAGAATCTGTGGACTCTCAGTGATCACAAAAAACACTTAAAATTGCTCTATCTCTTCTAGTTTAGCCAGAAAACGCGTTTAAAGTTTTGCAAAAGATTTTTCTAAATATCTCCAAAAATATTTTTGCTACAGCCTATAATTATATATTGGCAGAATCTGTGGACTCCCAGTGATCACAAAAAACACTTAAAATCGCTCTATCTCTTCTAGTTTAGCCAGAAAACGCGTTTAAAGTTTTGCAAAAGATTTTTTTAAATATCTCTAAAAATATTTTTGCTACAGCCTGTAATTATATATTGGCAGAATCTGTGAACTCCCAGTGATCACAAAAAACACTTAAAATCGCTCTATCTCTTCTAGTTTAGCCAGAAAACGCGTTTAAAGTTTTGCAAAAGATTTTTTTAAATATCTCCAAAAATATTTTTGCTACAGCCTATAATTATATATTGGCAGAATCTGTGGACTCCCAGTGATCACAAAAAACACTTAAAATCGCTCTATCTCTTCTAGTTTAGCCAGAAAACGCGTTTAAAGTTTTGCAAAAGATTTTTTTAAATATCTCCAAAAATATTTTTGCTACAGCCTATAATTATATATTGGCAGAATCTGTGGACTCCCAGTGATCACAAAAAACACCTAAAATCGCTCTATCTCTTCTAGTTTAGCCAGAAAACGCGTTTAAAGTTTTGCAAAAGATTTTTTTAAATATCTCCAAAAATATTTTTGCTACAGCCTATAATTATATATTGGCAGAATCTGTGGACTCCCAGTGATCACAAAAAACACTTAAAATCGCTCTATCTCTTCTAGTTTAACCAGAAAATGCGTTTAAAGTTTTGCAAAAGATTTTTTTAAATATCTCCAAAAATATTTTTGCTACAGCCTATTATCGTATATTGGAGAATCTGTGAATTTCCAGTGATCACAAAAAACACTTAAAATTGCTCTATCTCTTCTGGTTTAGCCAGAAAACGCGTTTAAAGTTTTGCAAAAGATTTTTTTAAATATCTCCAAAAATATTTTTGCTACAGCTTATTATTATATATTGGCAGAATCTGTGGACTCCCAGTAATCACAAAAAACACTTAAAATCGCTCTATCTCTTCTAGTTTAGCCAGAAAATGCGTTTAAAGTTTTGCAAAAGATTTTTTTAAATATGTCCAAAAATATTTTTGCTACAGCCTATTATCATATATTCGCAGAATCTGTGGACTCCCAGTGATCACAAAAAACACTTAAAATCGCTCTATCTCTTCTAGTTTAACCAGAAAACGCGTTTAAAGTTTTGCAAAAGATTTTTTTAAATATCTCCAAAAATATTTTTGCTACAGCCTATTATTATATATTGGCAGAATCTGTGGACTCCCAGTGATCACAAAAAACACTTAAAATCGCTCTATCTCTTCTAGTTTAGCCAGAAAACGCGTTTAAAGTTTTGCAAAAGATTTTTTTAAATATCTCCAAAAATATTTTTGCTACAGCTTATTATTATATATTGGCAGAATCTGTGGACTCTCAGTGATCACAAAAAACACTTAAAATTGCTCTATCTCTTCTAGTTTAGCCAGAAAACGCGTTTAAAGTTTTGCAAAAGATTTTTCTAAATATCTCCAAAAATATTTTTGCTACAGCCTATAATTATATATTGGCAGAATCTGTGGACTCCCAGTGATCACAAAAAACACTTAAAATCGCTCTATCTCTTCTAGTTTAGCCAGAAAACGCGTTTAAAGTTTTGCAAAAGATTTTTTTAAATATCTCTAAAAATATTTTTGCTACAGCCTATAATTATATATTGGCAGAATCTGTGAACTCCCAGTGATCACAAAAAACACTTAAAATCGCTCTATCTCTTCTAGTTTAGCCAGAAAACGCGTTTAAAGTTTTGCAAAAGATTTTTTTAAATATTTCCAAAAATATTTTTGCTACAGCCTATAATTATATATTGGCAGAATCTGTGGACCCCCAGTGATCACAAAAAACACTTAAAATCGCTCTATCTCTTCTAGTTTAGCCAGAAAACGCGTTTAAAGTTTTGCAAAAGATTTTTTTAAATATCTCCAAAAATATTTTTGCTACAGCCTATTATTATATATTGGCAGAATCTGTGGACTCCCAGTAATCACAAAAAACACTTAAAATCGCTCTATCTCTTCTAGTTTAGCCAGAAAATGCGTTTAAAGTTTTGCAAAAGATTTTTTTAAATATCTCCAAAAATATTTTTGCTACAGCCTATTATCATATATTCGCAGAATCTGTGGACTCCCAGTGATCACAAAAAACACTTAAAATCGCTCTATCTCTTCTAGTTTAACCAGAAAACGCGTTTAAAGTTTTGCAAAAGATTTTTTTAAATATCTCCAAAAATATTTTTGCTACAGCCTATTATTATATATTGGCAGAATCTGTGGACTCCCAGTGATCACAAAAAACACTTAAAATCGCTCTATCTCTTCTAGTTTAGCCAGAAAACGCGTTTAAAGTTTTGCAAAAGATTTTTTTAAATATCTCCAAAAATATTTTTGCTACAGCTTATTATTATATATTGGCAGAATCTGTGGACTCTCAGTGATCACAAAAAACACTTAAAATTGCTCTATCTCTTCTAGTTTAGCCAGAAAACGCGTTTAAAGTTTTGCAAAAGATTTTTCTAAATATCTCCAAAAATATTTTTGCTACAGCCTATAATTATATATTGGCAGAATCTGTGGACTCCCAGTGATCACAAAAAACACTTAAAATCGCTCTATCTCTTCTAGTTTAGCCAGAAAACGCGTTTAAAGTTTTGCAAAAGATTTTTTTAAATATCTCTAAAAATATTTTTGCTACAGCCTATAATTATATATTGGCAGAATCTGTGAACTCCCAGTGATCACAAAAAACACTTAAAATCGCTCTATCTCTTCTAGTTTAGCCAGAAAACGCGTTTAAAGTTTTGCAAAAGATTTTTTTAAATATCTCCAAAAATATTTTTGCTACAGCCTATTATCGTATATTGGAGAATCTGTGAATTTCCAGTGATCACAAAAAACACTTAAAATCACTCTATCTCTTCTAGTTTAACCAGAAAATGCGTTTAAAGTTTTGCAAAAGATTTTTTTAAATATCTCCAAAAATATTTTTGCTACAGCCTATTATCGTATATTGGCAGAATCTGTGAATTCTCAGTGATCACAAAAAACACTTAAAATCGCTCTATCTCTTCTAGTTTAACCAGAAAATGCGTTTAAAGTTTTGTAAAAGATTTTTATAAATATCTCCAAAAATATTTTTGGTACAGCCTGTTATCGTATATTGGCAGAATCTGTGAATTCTCAGTGATCACAAAAAACACTTAAAATCGCTCTATCTCTTCTAGTTTAGCCAGAAAACGCGTTTAAAGTTTTGCAAAAGATATTTTAAATATCTCCAAAAATATTTTTGCTACAGCCTATTATCGTATATTGGCAGAATCTGTGAATTCTCAGGGATCACAAAAAACACTTAAAATCGCTCTATCTCTTTTAGTTTAGCCAGAAAACGCGTTTAAAGTTTTGTAAAAGATTTTTATAAATATCTCCAAAAATATTTTTGGTACAGCCTGTTATCATATATTGGCAGAATCTGTGAATTCCCAGTAATCACAAAAAACACTTAAAATCGCTCTATCTCTTCTAGTTTAGCTAGAAAACGCGTTTAAAGTTTTGCAAAAGATTTTTTTAAATATCTCCAAAAATATTTTTGCTACAGCCTATAATTATATATTGGCAGAATCTGTGGACTCCCAGTGATCACAAAAAACACTTAAAATCGCTCTATCTCTTCTAGTTTAGCCAGAAAACGCGTTTAAAGTTTTGCAAAAGATTTTTTTAAATATCTCCAAAAATATTTTTGCTACAGCTTATTATTATATATTGGCAGAATCTGTGGACTCTCAGTGATCACAAAAAACACTTAAAATTGCTCTATCTCTTCTAGTTTAGCCAGAAAACGCGTTTAAAGTTTTGCAAAAGATTTTTCTAAATATCTCCAAAAATATTTTTGCTACAGCCTATAATTATATATTGGCAGAATCTGTGGACTCCCAGTGATCACAAAAAACACTTAAAATCGCTCTATCTCTTCTAGTTTAGCCAGAAAACGCGTTTAAAGTTTTGCAAAAGATTTTTTTAAATATCTCTAAAAATATTTTTGCTACAGCCTGTAATTATATATTGGCAGAATCTGTGAACTCCCAGTGATCACAAAAAACACTTAAAATCGCTCTATCTCTTCTAGTTTAGCTAGAAAACGCGTTTAAAGTTTTGCAAAAGATTTTTTTAAATATCTCCAAAAATATTTTTGCTACAGCCTATAATTATATATTGGCAGAATCTGTGGACTCCCAGTGATCACAAAAAACACTTAAAATCGCTCTATCTCTTCTAGTTTAGCCAGAAAACGCGTTTAAAGTTTTGCAAAAGATTTTTTTAAATATCTCCAAAAATATTTTTGCTACAGCCTATAATTATATATTGGCAGAATCTGTGGACTCCCAGTGATCACAAAAAACACCTAAAATCGCTCTATCTCTTCTAGTTTAGCCAGAAAACGCGTTTAAAGTTTTGCAAAAGATTTTTTTAAATATCTCCAAAAATATTTTTGCTACAGCCTATAATTATATATTGGCAGAATCTGTGGACTCCCAGTGATCACAAAAAACACTTAAAATCGCTCTATCTCTTCTAGTTTAACCAGAAAATGCGTTTAAAGTTTTGCAAAAGATTTTTTTAAATATCTCCAAAAATATTTTTGCTACAGCCTATTATCGTATATTGGAGAATCTGTGAATTTCCAGTGATCACAAAAAACACTTAAAATCACTCTATCTCTTCTAGTTTAACCAGAAAATGCGTTTAAAGTTTTGCAAAAGATTTTTTTAAATATCTCCAAAAATATTTTTGCTACAGCCTATTACCGTATATTGGCAGAATCTGTGAATTCTCAGTGATCACAAAAAACACTTAAAATCGCTCTATCTCTTCTAGTTTAACCAGAAAATGCGTTTAAAGTTTTGTAAAAGATTTTTATAAATATCTCCAAAAATATTTTTGGTACAGCCTGTTATCGTATATTGGCAGAATCTGTGGACTCCCAGTGATCACAAAAAACACCTAACATCGCTCTATCTCTTCTAGTTTAACCAGAAAATGCGTTTAAAGTTTTGCAAAAGATTTTTTTAAATATCTCCAAAAATATTTTTGCTACAGCCTATTACCGTATATTGGCAGAATCTGTGAATTCTCAGTGATCACAAAAAACACTTAAAATCGCTCTATCTCTTCTAGTTTAACCAGAAAATGCGTTTAAAGTTTTGTAAAAGATTTTTATAAATATCTCCAAAAATATTTTTGGTACAGCCTGTTATCGTATATCGGCAGAATCTGTGGACTCCCAGTGATCACAAAAAACACCTAACATCGCTCTATCTCTTCTAGTTTAACCAGAAAATGCGTTTAAAGTTTTGCAAAAGATTTTTTTAAATATCTCCAAAAATATTTTTGCTACAGCCTATTATCGTATATTGGAGAATCTGTGAATTTCCAGTGATCACAAAAAACACTTAAAATCGCTCTATCTCTTCTAGTTTAACCAGAAAATGCGTTTAAAGTTTTGCAAAAGATTTTTTTAAATATCTCCAAAAATATTTTTGCTACAGCCTATTATCGTATATTGGAGAATCTGTGAATTCCCAGTGATCACAAAAAACACTTAAAATCGCTCTATCTCTTCTAGTTTAACCAGAAAATGCGTTTAAAGTTTTGCAAAAGATTTTTTTAAATATCTCCAAAAATATTTTTGCTACAGCCTATAATTATATATTGGCAGAATCTGTGGACTCCCAGTGATCACAAAAAACACCTAAAATCGCTCTATCTCTTCTAGTTTAGCCAGAAAACGCGTTTAAAGTTTTGCAAAAGATTTTTTTAAATATCTCCAAAAATGTTTTTGCTACAGCCTATTATCATATATTGGCAGAATCTGTGGATTCCCAGTGATCACAAAAAACACTTAAAATCGCTCTATCTCTTCTGGTTTAGCCAGAAAACGCGTTTAAAGTTTTGCAAAAGATTTTTTTAAATATCTCCAAAAATATTTTTGCTACAGCCTATTATTATATATTGGCAGAATCTGTGGACTCCCAGTGATCACAAAAAACACTTAAAATCGCTCTATCTCTTCTAGTTTAGCCAGAAAACGCGTTTAAAGTTTTGCAAAAGATTTTTTTAAATATCTCCAAAAATATTTTTGCTACAGCCTATTATTATATATTGGCAGAATCTGTGGACTCCCAGTGATCACAAAAAACACTTAAAATCGCTCTATCTCTTCTAGTTTAGTCAGAAAACGCGTTTAAAGTTTTGCAAAAGATTTTTTTAAATATTTCCAAAAATATTTTTGCTACAGCCTATTATTATATATTGGCAGAATCTGTGGACTCCCAGTAATCACAAAAAACACTTAAAATCGCTCTATCTCTTCTAGTTTAGCCAGAAAATGCGTTTAAAGTTTTGCAAAAGATTTTTTTAAATATCTCCAAAAATATTTTTGCTACAGCCTATTATCATATATTCGCAGAATCTGTGGACTCCCAGTGATCACAAAAAACACTTAAAATCGCTCTATCTCTTCTAGTTTAGCCAGAAAACGCGTTTAAAGTTTTGCAAAAGATTTTTTTAAATATCTCCAAAAATATTTTTGCTACAGCCTATTATTATATATTGGCAGAATCTGTGGACTCCCAGTGATCACAAAAAACACTTAAAATCGCTCTATCTCTTCTACTTTAAACAGAAAACGCGTTTAAAGTTTTGCAAAAGATTTTTTTAAATATCTCCAAAAATATTTTTGCTACAGCTTATTATTATATATTGGCAGAATCTGTGGACTCTCAGTGATCACAAAAAACACTTAAAATTGCTCTATCTCTTCTAGTTTAGCCAGAAAACGCGTTTAAAGTTTTGCAAAAGATTTTTCTAAATATCTCGAAAAATATTTTTGCTACAGCCTATAATTATATATTGGCAGAATCTGTGGACTCCCAGTGATCACAAAAAACACTTAAAATCGCTCTATCTCTTCTAGTTTAGCCAGAAAACGCGTTTAAAGTTTTGCAAAAGATTTTTTTAAATATCTCTAAAAATATTTTTGCTACAGCCTATAATTATATATTGGCAGAATCTGTGAACTCCCAGTGATCACAAAAAACACTTAAAATCGCTCTATCTCTTCTAGTTTAGCCAGAAAACGCGTTTAAAGTTTTGCAAAAGATTTTTTTAAATATCTCCAAAAATATTTTTGCTACAGCCTATAATTATATATTGGCAGAATCTGTGGACTCCCAGTGATCACAAAAAACACTTAAAATCGCTCTATCTCTTCTAGTTTAGCCAGAAAACGCGTTTAAAGTTTTGCAAAAGATTTTTTTAAATATCTCCAAAAATATTTTTGCTACAGCCTATAATTATATATTGGCAGAATCTGTGGACTCCCAGTGAGCACAAAAAACACCTAAAATCGCTCTATCTCTTCTAGTTTAGCCAGAAAACGCGTTTAAAGTTTTGCAAAAGATTTTTTTAAATATCTCCAAAAATATTTTTGCTACAGCCTATAATTATATATTGGCAGAATCTGTGGACTCCCAGTGATCACAAAAAACACTTAAAATCGCTCTATCTCTTCTAGTTTAACCAGAAAATGCGTTTAAAGTTTTGCAAAAGATTTTTTTAAATATCTCCAAAAATATTTTTGCTACAGCCTATTATCGTATATTGGAGAATCTGTGAATTTCCAGTGATCACAAAAAACACTTAAAATCACTCTATCTCTTCTAGTTTAACCAGAAAATGCGTTTAAAGTTTTGCAAAAGATTTTTTTAAATATCTCCAAAAATATTTTTGCTACAGCCTATTATCGTATATTGGCAGAATCTGTGAATTCTCAGTGATCACAAAAAACACTTAAAATCGCTCTATCTCTTCTAGTTTAACCAGAAAATGCGTTTAAAGTTTTGTAAAAGATTTTTATAAATATCTCCAAAAATATTTTTGGTACAGCCTGTTATCGTATATTGGCAGAATCTGTGAATTCCCAGTGATCACAAAAAACACTTAAAATCGCTCTATCTCTTCTAGTTTAGCGAGAAAACGCGTTTAAAGTTTTGCAAAAGATTTTTTTAAATATCTCCAAAAATATTTTTGCTACAGCCTATTATCGTATATTGGCAGAATCTGTGAATTCTCAGTGATCACAAAAAACACTTAAAATCGCTCTATCTCTTCTAGTTTGGCCAGAAAACGCGTTTAAAGTTTTGTAAAAGATTTTTATAAATATCTCCAAAAATATTTTTGGTACAGCCTGTTATCATATATTGGCAGAATCTGTGAATTCCCAGTAATCACAAAAAACACTTAAAATCGCTCTTTCTCTTCTAGTTTAGCCAGAAAACGCGTTTAAAGTTTTGCAAAAGATTTTTTTAAATATCTCCAAAAATATTTTTGCTACAGCCTATAATTATATATTGGCAGAATCTGTGGACTCCCAGTGATCACAAAAAACACCTAAAATCGCTCTATCTCTTCTAGTTTAGCCAGAAAACGCGTTTAAAGTTTTGCAAAAGATTTTTTTAAATATCTCCAAAAATATTTTTGCTACAGCCTATAATTATATATTGGCAGAATCTGTGGACTCCCAGTGATCACAAAAAACACTTAAAATCGCTCTATCTCTTCTAGTTTAGCCAGAAAACGCGTTTAAAGTTTTGCAAAAGATTTTTTTGAATATCTCCAAAAATATTTTTGCTACAGCCTATAATTATATATTGGCAGAATCTGTGGACTCCCAGTGATCACAAAAAACACCTAAAATCGCTCTATCTCTTCTAGTTTAGCCAGAAAACGCGTTTAAAGTTTTGCAAAAGATTTTTTTAAATATCTCCAAAAATATTTTTGCTACAGCCTATAATTATATATTGGCAGAATCTGTGGACTCCCAGTGATCATAAAAAACACTTAAAATCGCTCTATCTCTTCTAGTTTAGCCAGAAAACGCGTTTAAAGTTTTGCAAAAGATTTTTTTAAATATCTCTAAAAATATTTTTGCTACAGCCTATAATTATATATTGGCAGAATCTGTGAACTCCCAGTGATCACAAAAAACACTTAAAATCGCTCTATCTCTTCTAGTTTAGCCAGAAAACGCGTTTAAAGTTTTGCAAAAGATTTTTTTAAATATCTCCAAAAATATTTTTGCTACAGCCTATAATTATATATTGGCAGAATCTGTGGACTCCCAGTGATCACAAAAAACACTTAAAATCGCTCTATCTCTTCTAGTTTAGCCAGAAAACGCGTTTAAAGTTTTGCAAAAGATTTTTTTAAATATCTCTAAAAATATTTTTGCTACAGCCTATAATGATATATTGGCAGAATCTGTGGACTCCCAGTGATCACAAAAAACACTTAAAATCGCTCTATCTCTTTAGTTTAGCCAGAAAACGCGTATAAAGTTTTGCAAAAGATTTTTTAAATATCTCCAAAAATATTTTTGCTACAGCCTATAATTATATATTGGCAGAATCTGTGGACTCCCAGTGATCACAAAAAAACACTTAAAATCGCTCTATCTCTTCTAGTTTAGCCAGAAAACGCGTTTAAAGTTTTGCAAAAGATTTTTTTAAATATCTCCAAAAATATTTTTGGTACAGCCTATAATTATATATTGGCAGAATCTGTGGACTCCCAGTGATCACAAAAAACACTTAAAATCGCTCTATCTCTTCTAGTTTAACCAGAAAATGCGTTTAAAGTTTTGCAAAAGATTTTTTTAAATATCTCCAAAAATATTTTTGCTACAGCCTATTATCGTATATTGGCAGAATCTGTGAATTCTCAGTGATCACAAAAAACACTTAAAATCGCTCTATCTCTTCTAGTTTAACCAGAAAATGCGTTTAAAGTTTTGTAAAAGATTTTTATAAATATCTCCAAAAATATTTTTGGTACAGCCTGTTATCGTATATTGGCAGAATCTGTGAATTCCCAGTGATCACAAAAAACACTTAAAATCGCTCTATCTCTTCTAGTTTAGCCAAAAAACGCGTTTAAAGTTTTGTAAAAGATTTTTATAAATATCTCCAAAAATATTTTTGGTACAGCCTGTTATCGTATATTGGCAGAATCTGTGAATTCCCAGTAATCACAAAAAACACTTTAAATCGCTCTTTCTCTTCTAGTTTAGCCAGAAAACGCGTTTAAAGTTTTGCAAAAGATTTTTTTAAATATCTCCAAAAATGTTTTTGCTACAGCCTATTATCATATATTGGCAGAATCTGTGGACTCCCAGTGATCACAAAAAACACTTAAAATCGCTCTATCTCTTCTAGTTTAGCCAGAAAACGCGTTTAAAGTTTTGCAAAAGATTTTTTTAAATATCTCCAAAAATATTTTTGCTACAGCCTATTATTATATATTGGCAGAATCTGTGGACTCCCAGTGATCACAAAAAACACTTAAAATCGCTCTATCTCTTCTAGTTTAGCCAGAAAACGCGTTTAAAGTTTTGCAAAAGATTTTTTTAAATATCTCCAAAAATATTTTTGCTACAGCCTATTATTATATATTGGCAGAATCTGTGGACTCCCAGTGATCACAAAAAACACTTAAAATCGCTCTATCTCTTCTAGTTTAGTCAGAAAACGCGTTTAAAGTTTTGCAAAAGATTTTTTTAAATATTTCCAAAAATATTTTTGCTACAGCCTATAATTATATATTGGCAGAATCTGTGGACCCCCAGTGATCACAAAAAACACTTAAAATCGCTCTATCTCTTCTAGTTTAGCCAGAAAACGCGTTTAAAGTTTTGCAAAAGATTTTTTTAAATATCTCCAAAAATATTTTTGCTACAGCCTATAATTATATATTGGCAGAATCTGTGGACTCCCAGTGATCACAAAAAACACTTAAAATCGCTCTATCTCTTCTAGTTTAGCCAGAAAACGCGTTTAAAGTTTTGCAAAAGATTTTTTTAAATATCTCCAAAAATATTTTTGCTACAGCCTATAATTATATATTGGCAGAATCTGTGGACTCCCAGTGATCACAAAAAACACTTAAAATCGCTCTATCTCTTCTAGTTTAGCCAGAAAACGCGTTTAAAGTTTTGCAAAAGATTTTTTTAAATATCTCCAAAAATATTTTTGCTACAGCCTATAATTATATATTGGCAGAATCTGTGAATTCCCAGTGATCACAAAAAACACTTAAAATCGCTCTATCTCTTCTAGTTTAGCCAAAAAACGCGTTTAAAGTTTTGTAAAAGATTTTTATAAATATCTCCAAAAATATTTTTGGTACAGCCTGTTATCGTATATTGGCAGAATCTGTGAATTCCCAGTAATCACAAAAAACACTTTAAATCGCTCTTTCTCTTCTAGTTTAGCCAGAAAACGCGTTTAAAGTTTTGCAAAAGATTTTTTTAAATATCTCCAAAAATGTTTTTGCTACAGCCTATTATCATATATTGGCAGAATCTGTGGACTCCCAGTGATCACAAAAAACACTTAAAATCGCTCTATCTCTTCTAGTTTAGCCAGAAAACGCGTTTAAAGTTTTGCAAAAGATTTTTTTAAATATCTCCAAAAATATTTTTGCTACAGCCTATTATTATATATTGGCAGAATCTGTGGACTCCCAGTGATCACAAAAAACACTTAAAATCGCTCTATCTCTTCTAGTTTAGCCAGAAAACGCGTTTAAAGTTTTGCAAAAGATTTTTTTAAATATCTCCAAAAATATTTTTGCTACAGCCTATTATTATATATTGGCAGAATCTGTGGACTCCCAGTGATCACAAAAAACACTTAAAATCGCTCTATCTCTTCTAGTTTAGTCAGAAAACGCGTTTAAAGTTTTGCAAAAGATTTTTTTAAATATTTCCAAAAATATTTTTGCTACAGCCTATAATTATATATTGGCAGAATCTGTGGACCCCCAGTGATCACAAAAAACACTTAAAATCGCTCTATCTCTTCTAGTTTAGCCAGAAAACGCGTTTAAAGTTTTGCAAAAGATTTTTTTAAATATCTCCAAAAATATTTTTGCTACAGCCTATAATTATATATTGGCAGAATCTGTGGACTCCCAGTGATCACAAAAAACACTTAAAATCGCTCTATCTCTTCTAGTTTAGCCAGAAAACGCGTTTAAAGTTTTGCAAAAGATTTTTTTAAATATCTCCAAAAATATTTTTGCTACAGCCTATAATTATATATTGGCAGAATCTGTGGACTCCCAGTGATCACAAAAAACACTTAAAATCGCTCTATCTCTTCTAGTTTAGCCAGAAAACGCGTTTAAAGTTTTGCAAAAGATTTTTTTAAATATCTCTAAAAATATTTTTGCTACAGCCTATAATGATATATTGGCAGAATCTGTGGACTCCCAGTGATCACAAAAAACACTTAAAATCGCTCTATCTCTTTAGTTTAGCCAGAAAACGCGTATAAAGTTTTGCAAAAGATTTTTTAAATATCTCAAAAAATATTTTTGCTACAGCCTATAATTATATATTGGCAGAATCTGTGGACTCCCAGTGATCACAAAAAAACACTTAAAATCGCTCTATCTCTTCTAGTTTAGCCAGAAAACGCGTTTAAAGTTTTGCAAAAGATTTTTTTAAATATCTCCAAAAATATTTTTGCTACAGCCTATAATTATATATTGGCAGAATCTGTGGACTCCCAGTGATCACAAAAAACACTTAAAATCGCTCTTTCTCTTCTAGTTTAGCCAGGAAACGCGTTTAAAGTTTTGCAAAAGATTTTTTTAAATATCTCCAAAAATATTTTTGCTACAGCCTATAATTATATATTGGCAGAATCTGTGGACTCCCAGTGATCACAAAAAACACTTAAAATCGCTCTATCTCTTCTAGTTTAACCAGAAAATGCGTTTAAAGTTTTGCAAAAGATTTTTTTAAATATCTCCAAAAATATTTTTGCTACAGCCTATTATCGTATATTGGCAGAATCTGTGAATTCCCAGTGATCACAAAAAACACTTAAAATCGCTCTATCTCTTCTAGTTTAACCAGAAAATGCGTTTAAAGTTTTGCAAAAGATTTTTTTAAATATCTCCAAAAATATTTTTGCTACAGCCTATTATCGTATATTGGCAGAATCTGTGAATTCTCAGTGATCACAAAAAACACTTAAAATCGCTCTATCTCTTCTAGTTTAACCAGAAAATGCGTTTAAAGTTTTGTAAAAGATTTTTATAAATATCTCCAAAAATATTTTTGGTACAGCCTGTTATCATATATTGGCAGAATCTGTGAATTCCCAGTGATCACAAAAAACACTTAAAATCGCTCTATCTCTTCTAGTTTAGCCAAAAAACGCGTTTAAAGTTTTGTAAAAGATTTTTATAAATATCTCCAAAAATATTTTTGGTACAGCCTGTTATCGTATATTGGCAGAATCTGTGAATTCCCAGTAATCACAAAAAACACTTTAAATCGCTCTTTCTCTTCTAGTTTAGCCAGAAAACGCGTTTAAAGTTTTGCAAAAGATTTTTTTAAATATCTCCAAAAATGTTTTTGCTACAGCCTATTATCATATATTGGCAGAATCTGTGGACTCCCAGTGATCACAAAAAACACT
The DNA here is from genome assembly GCF_029603195.1 of Condylostylus longicornis. Classification (NCBI taxonomy): domain Eukaryota; kingdom Metazoa; phylum Arthropoda; class Insecta; order Diptera; family Dolichopodidae; genus Condylostylus; species Condylostylus longicornis. The sequence continues at coordinate 20,029 of NW_026578569.1, forward strand.
TAAAATCGCTCTATCTCTTCTGGTTTAGCCAGAAAACGCGTTTAAAGTTTTGCAAAAGATTTTTTTAAATATCTCCAAAAATATTTTTGCTACAGCCTATTATTATATATTGGCAGAATCTGTGGACTCCCAGTGATCACAAAAAACACTTAAAATCGCTCTATCTCTTCTAGTTTAGCCAGAAAACGCGTTTAAAGTTTTGCAAAAGATTTTTTTAAATATCTCCAAAAATATTTTTGCTACAGCCTATTATTATATATTGGCAGAATCTGTGGACTCCCAGTGATCACAAAAAACACTTAAAATCGCTCTATCTCTTCTAGTTTAGTCAGAAAACGCGTTTAAAGTTTTGCAAAAGATTTTTTTAAATATTTCCAAAAATATTTTTGCTACAGCCTATAATTATATATTGGCAGAATCTGTGGACCCCCAGTGATCACAAAAAACACTTAAAATCGCTCTATCTCTTCTAGTTTAGCCAGAAAACGCGTTTAAAGTTTTGCAAAAGATTTTTTTAAATATCTCCAAAAATATTTTTGCTACAGCCTATTATTATATATTGGCAGAATCTGTGGACTCCCAGTAATCACAAAAAACACTTAAAATCGCTCTATCTCTTCTAGTTTAGCCAGAAAATGCGTTTAAAGTTTTGCAAAAGATTTTTTTAAATATCTCCAAAAATATTTTTGCTACAGCCTATTATCATATATTCGCAGAATCTGTGGACTCCCAGTGATCACAAAAAACACGTAAAATCGCTCTATCTCTTCTAGTTTAGCCAGAAAACGCGTTTAAAGTTTTGCAAAAGATTTTTTTAAATATCTCCAAAAATATTTTTGCTACAGCTTATTATTATATATTGGCAGAATCTGTGGACTCTCAGTGATCACAAAAAACACTTAAAATCACTCTATCTCTTCTAGTTTAGCCAGAAAACGCGTTTAAAGTTTTGCAAAAGATTTTTCTAATTATATCCAAAAATATTTTTGCTACAGCCTATAATTATATATTGGCAGAATCTGTGGACTCCCAGTGATCACAAAAAACACTTAAAATCGCTCTATCTCTTCTAGTTTAGCCAGAAAACGCGTTTAAAGTTTTGCAAAAGATTTTTTTAAATATCTCTAAAAATATTTTTGCTACAGCCTATAATTATATATTGGCAGAATCTGTGAACTCCCAGTGATCACAAAAAACACTTAAAATCGCTCTATCTCTTCTAGTTTAGCCAGAAAACGCGTTTAAAGTTTTGCAAAAGATTTTTTTAAATATCTCCAAAAATATTTTTGCTACAGCCTATAATTATATATTGGCAGAATCTGTGGACTCCCAGTGATCACAAAAAACACTTAAAATCGCTCTATCTCTTCTAGTTTAACCAGAAAATGCGTTTAAAGTTTTGCAAAAGATTTTTTTAAATATCTCCAAAAATATTTTTGCTACAGCCTATTATCGTATATTGGAGAATCTGTGAATTTCCAGTGATCACAAAAAACACTTAAAATCACTCTATCTCTTCTAGTTTAACCAGAAAATGCGTTTAAAGTTTTGCAAAAGATTTTTTTAAATATCTCCAAAAATATTTTTGCTACAGCCTATTATGGTATATTGGCAGAATCTGTGAATTCTCAGTGATCACAAAAAACACTTAAAATCGCTCTATCTCTTCTAGTTTAACCAGAAAATGCGTTTAAAGTTTTGTAAAAGTTTTTTATAAATATCTCCAAAAATATTTTTGGTACAGCCTGTTATCGTATATTGGCAGAATCTGTGAATTCCCAGTGATCACAAAAAAACACTTAAAATCGCTCTATCTCTTCTAGTTTAGCCAGAAAACGCGTTTAAAGTTTTGCAAAAGATATTTTAAATATCTCCAAAAATATTTTTGCTACAGCCTATTATCGTATATTGGCAGAATCTGTGAATTCTCAGTGATCACAAAAAACACTTAAAATCGCTCTATCTCTTCTAGTTTAGCCAGAAAACGCGTTTAAAGTTTTGTAAAAGATTTTTATAAATATCTCCAAAAATATTTTTAGTACAGCCTGTTATCGTATATTGGCAGAATCTGTGAATTCCCAGTGATCACAAAAAAACACTTAAAATCGCTCTATCTCTTCTAGTTTAGCCAGAAAACGCGTTTAAAGTTTTGCAAAAGATATTTTAAATATCTCCAAAAATATTTTTGCTACAGCCTATTATCGTATATTGGCAGAATCTGTGAATTCTCAGTGATCACAAAAAACACTTAAAATCGCTCTATCTCTTCTAGTTTAGCCAGAAAACGCGTTTAAAGTTTTGTAAAAAATTTTTATAAATATCTCCAAAAATATTTTTGGTACAGCCTGTTATCGTATATTGGCAGAATCTGTGAATTCCCAGTGATCACAAAAAAACACTTAAAATCGCTCTATCTCTTCTAGTTTAGCCAGAAAACGCGTTTAAAGTTTTGCAAAAGATATTTTAAATATCTCCAAAAATATTTTTGCTACAGCCTATTATCGTATATTGGCAGAATCTGTGAATTCCCAGTGATCACAAAAAACACTTAAAATCGCTCTATCTCTTCTAGTTTAGCCAGAAAACGCGTTTAAAGTTTTGCAAAAGATTTTTTTAAATATCTCTAAAAATATTTTTGCTACAGCCTATAATTATATATTGGCAGAATCTGTGAACTCCCAGTGATCACAAAAAACACTTAAAATCGCTCTATCTCTTCTGGTTTAGCCAGAAAACGCGTTTAAAGTTTTGCAAAAGATTTTTTTAAATATCTCCAAAAATATTTTTGCTACAGCCTATTATTATATATTGGCAGAATCTGTGGACTCCCAGTGATCACAAAAAACACTTAAAATCGCTCTATCTCTTCTAGTTTAGCCAGAAAACGCGTTTAAAGTTTTGCAAAAGATTTTTTTAAATATCTCCAAAAATATTTTTGCTACAGCCTATTATTATATATTGGCAGAATCTGTGGACTCCCAGTGATCACAAAAAACACTTAAAATCGCTCTATCTCTTCTAGTTTAGTCAGAAAACGCGTTTAAAGTTTTGCAAAAGATTTTTTTAAATATTTCCAAAAATATTTTTGCTACAGCCTATAATTATATATTGGCAGAATCTGTGGACCCCCAGTGATCACAAAAAACACTTAAAATCGCTCTATCTCTTCTAGTTTAGCCAGAAAACGCGTTTAAAGTTTTGCAAAAGATTTTTTTAAATATCTCCAAAAATATTTTTGCTACAGCCTATTATTATATATTGGCAGAATCTGTGGACTCCCAGTAATCACAAAAAACACTTAAAATCGCTCTATCTCTTCTAGTTTAGCCAGAAAATGCGTTTAAAGTTTTGCAAAAGATTTTTTTAAATATCTCCAAAAATATTTTTGCTACAGCCTATTATCATATATTCGCAGAATCTGTGGACTCCCAGTGATCACAAAAAACACGTAAAATCGCTCTATCTCTTCTAGTTTAGCCAGAAAACGCGTTTAAAGTTTTGCAAAAGATTTTTTTAAATATCTCCAAAAATATTTTTGCTACAGCTTATTATTATATATTGGCAGAATCTGTGGACTCTCAGTGATCACAAAAAACACTTAAAATCACTCTATCTCTTCTAGTTTAGCCAGAAAACGCGTTTAAAGTTTTGCAAAAGATTTTTCTAATTATATCCAAAAATATTTTTGCTACAGCCTATAATTATATATTGGCAGAATCTGTGGACTCCCAGTGATCACAAAAAACACTTAAAATCGCTCTATCTCTTCTAGTTTAGCCAGAAAACGCGTTTAAAGTTTTGCAAAAGATTTTTTTAAATATCTCTAAAAATATTTTTGCTACAGCCTATAATTATATATTGGCAGAATCTGTGAACTCCCAGTGATCACAAAAAACACTTAAAATCGCTCTATCTCTTCTAGTTTAGCCAGAAAACGCGTTTAAAGTTTTGCAAAAGATTTTTTTAAATATCTCCAAAAATATTTTTGCTACAGCCTATAATTATATATTGGCAGAATCTGTGGACTCCCAGTGATCACAAAAAACACTTAAAATCGCTCTATCTCTTCTAGTTTAACCAGAAAATGCGTTTAAAGTTTTGCAAAAGATTTTTTTAAATATCTCCAAAAATATTTTTGCTACAGCCTATTATCGTATATTGGAGAATCTGTGAATTTCCAGTGATCACAAAAAACACTTAAAATCACTCTATCTCTTCTAGTTTAACCAGAAAATGCGTTTAAAGTTTTGCAAAAGATTTTTTTAAATATCTCCAAAAATATTTTTGCTACAGCCTATTATGGTATATTGGCAGAATCTGTGAATTCTCAGTGATCACAAAAAACACTTAAAATCGCTCTATCTCTTCTAGTTTAACCAGAAAATGCGTTTAAAGTTTTGTAAAAGTTTTTTATAAATATCTCCAAAAATATTTTTGGTACAGCCTGTTATCGTATATTGGCAGAATCTGTGAATTCCCAGTGATCACAAAAAAACACTTAAAATCGCTCTATCTCTTCTAGTTTAGCCAGAAAACGCGTTTAAAGTTTTGCAAAAGATATTTTAAATATCTCCAAAAATATTTTTGCTACAGCCTATTATCGTATATTGGCAGAATCTGTGAATTCTCAGTGATCACAAAAAACACTTAAAATCGCTCTATCTCTTCTAGTTTAGCCAGAAAACGCGTTTAAAGTTTTGTAAAAGATTTTTATAAATATCTCCAAAAATATTTTTAGTACAGCCTGTTATCGTATATTGGCAGAATCTGTGAATTCCCAGTGATCACAAAAAAACACTTAAAATCGCTCTATCTCTTCTAGTTTAGCCAGAAAACGCGTTTAAAGTTTTGCAAAAGATATTTTAAATATCTCCAAAAATATTTTTGCTACAGCCTATTATCGTATATTGGCAGAATCTGTGAATTCTCAGTGATCACAAAAAACACTTAAAATCGCTCTATCTCTTCTAGTTTAGCCAGAAAACGCGTTTAAAGTTTTGTAAAAGATTTTTATAAATATCTCCAAAAATATTTTTGGTACAGCCTGTTATCGTATATTGGCAGAATCTGTGAATTCCCAGTGATCACAAAAAAACACTTAAAATCGCTCTATCTCTTCTAGTTTAGCCAGAAAACGCGTTTAAAGTTTTGCAAAAGATATTTTAAATATCTCCAAAAATATTTTTGCTACAGCCTATTATCGTATATTGGCAGAATCTGTGAATTCCCAGTGATCACAAAAAACACTTAAAATCGCTCTATCTCTTCTAGTTTAGCCAGAAAACGCGTTTAAAGTTTTGCAAAAGATTTTTTTAAATATCTCTAAAAATATTTTTGCTACAGCCTATAATTATATATTGGCAGAATCTGTGAACTCCCAGTGATCACAAAAAACACTTAAAATCGCTCTATCTCTTCTAGTTTAGCCAGAAAACGCGTTTAAAGTTTTGCAAAAGATTTTTTTAAATATCTCCAAAAATATTTTTGCTACAGCCTATAATTATATATTGGCAGAATCTGTGGACTCCCAGTGATCACAAAAAACACTTAAAATCGCTCTATCTCTTCTAGTTTAACCAGAAAATGCGTTTAAAGTTTTGCAAAAGATTTTTTTAAATATCTCCAAAAATATTTTTGCTACAGCCTATTATCGTATATTGGAGAATCTGTGAATTTCCAGTGATCACAAAAAACACTTAAAATCACTCTATCTCTTCTAGTTTAACCAGAAAATGCGTTTAAAGTTTTGCAAAAGATTTTTTTAAATATCTCCAAAAATATTTTTGCTACAGCCTATTATGGTATATTGGCAGAATCTGTGAATTCTCAGTGATCACAAAAAACACTTAAAATCGCTCTATCTCTTCTAGTTTAACCAGAAAATGCGTTTAAAGTTTTGTAAAAGTTTTTTATAAATATCTCCAAAAATATTTTTGGTACAGCCTGTTATCGTATATTGGCAGAATCTGTGAATTCCCAGTGATCACAAAAAAACACTTAAAATCGCTCTATCTCTTCTAGTTTAGCCAGAAAACGCGTTTAAAGTTTTGCAAAAGATATTTTAAATATCTCCAAAAATATTTTTGCAACAGCCTATTATCGTATATTGGCAGAATCTGTGAATTCTCAGTGATCACAAAAAACACTTAAAATCGCTCTATCTCTTCTAGTTTAGCCAGAAAACGCGTTTAAAGTTTTGTAAAAGATTTTTATAAATATCTCCAAAAATATTTTTGGTACAGCCTGTTATCATATATTGGCAGAATCTGTGAATTCCCAGTAATCACAAAAAACACTTAAAATCGCTCTTTCTCTTCTAGTTTAGCCAGAAAACGCGTTTAAAGTTTTGCAAAAGATTTTTTTAAATATCTCCAAAAATATTTTTGCTACAGCCTATAATTATATATTGGCAGAATCTGTGCACTCCCAGTAATCACAAAAAACACCTAAAATCGCTCTATCTCTTCTAGTTTAGCCAGAAAACGCGTTTAAAGTTTTGCAAAAGATTTTTTTAAATATCTCCAAAAATATTTTTGCTACAGCCTATAATTATATATTGGCAGAATCTGTGGACTCCCAGTGATCACAAAAAACACTTAAAATCGCTCTATCTCTTCTAGTTTAGCCAGAAAACGCGTTTAAAGTTTTGCAAAAGATTTTTTTGAATATCTCCAAAAATATTTTCGCTACAGCCTATTATCGTATATTGGCAGAATCTGTAAATTCCCAGTGTCCTAAAATCGCTCTATCTCTTCTAGTTTAGCCAGAAAACGCGTTTAAAGTTCTGCAAAAGATTTTTTTAAATATCTCCAAAAATATTTTCGCTACAGCCTATTATCGTATATTGGCAGAATCTGTGAACTCCCAGTGATCACAAAAAACACTTAAAATCGCTCTATCTCTTCTAGTTTAGCCAGAAAACGCGTTTAAAGTTTTGCAAAAGATTTTTTTGAATATCTCCAAAAATATTTTTGCTACAGCCTATAATTATATATTGGCAGAATCTGTGGACTCCCAGTGATCACAAAAAACACCTAAAATCGCTCTATCTCTTCTAGTTTAGCCAGAAAACGAGTTTAAAGTTTTGCAAAAGATTTTTTTAAATATCTCCAAAAATATTTTTGCTACAGCCTATAATTATATATTGGCAGAATCTGTGGACTCCCAGTGATCACAAAAAACACTTAAAATCGCTCTATCTCTTCTAGTTTAGCCAGAAAACGCGTTTAAAGTTTTGTAAAAGATTTTCATAAATATCTCCAAAAATATTTTTGGTACAGCCTGTTATCGTATATTGGCAGAATCTGTGAATTCCCAGTGATCAAAAAAAACACTTAAAATCGCTCTTTCTCTTCTAGTTTAGCCAGAAAAGCGTTTAAATTTTTGGAAAAGATTTTTTTAAATATCTCCAAAAATATTTTTGCTACAGCCTATTATCGTATATTGGCAGAATCTGTGAATTCCCAGTGATCACCAAAAACACTTAAAATCGCTCTATCTCTTCTAGTTTAGCCAGAAAACGCGTTTAAAGTTTTGTAAAAGATTTTTATAAATATCTCCAAAAAGATTTTTGGTACAGCCTGTTATCGTATATTGGCAGAATCTGTGAATTCCCAGTGATCACAAAAAACACTTAAAATCGCTCTATCTCTTCTAGTTTTGCCAAAAAACGCGTTTAAAGTTTTGTAAAAGATTTTTATAAATATCTCCAAAAATATTTTTGGTACAGCCTGTTATCGTATATTGGCAGAATCTGTGAATTCCCAGTGATCACAAAAAACACTTAAAATCGCTCTATCTCTTCTAGTTTAGCCAAAAAACGCGTTTAAAGTTTTGTAAAAGATTTTTATAAATATCTCCAAAAATATTTTTGGTACAGCCTGTTATCGTATATTGGCAGAATCTGTGAATTCCCAGTAATCACAAAAAACACTTAAAATCGCTCTTTCTCTTCTAGTTTAGCCAGAAAACGCGTTTAAAGTTTTGCAAAAGATTTTTTTAAATATCTCCAAAAATGTTTTTGCTGCAGCCTATTATCATATATTGGCAGAATCTGTGGACTCCCAGTGATCACAAAAAACACTTAAAATCGCTCTATCTCTTCTAGTTTAGCCAGAAAACGCGTTTAAAGTTTTGCAAAAGATTTTTTTAAATATCTCCAAAAATATTTTTGCTACAGCCTATTATTATATATTGGCAGAATCTGTGGACTCCCAGTGATCACAAAAAACACTTAAAATCGCTCTATCTCTTCTAGTTTAGCCAGAAAACGCGTTTAAAGTTTTGCAAAAGATTTTTTTAAATATCTCCAAAAATATTTTTGCTACAGCCTATTATTATATATTGGCAGAATCTGTGGACTCCCAGTGATCACAAAAAACACTTAAAATCGCTCTATCTCTTCTAGTTTAGTCAGAAAACGCGTTTAAAGTTTTGCAAAAGATTTTTTTAAATATTTCCAAAAATATTTTTGCTACAGCCTATAATTATATATTGGCAGAATATGTGCACCCCCAGTGATCACAAAAAACACTTAAAATCGCTCTATCTCTTCTAGTTTAGCCAGAAAACGCGTTTAAAGTTTTGCAAAAGATTTTTTTAAATATCTCCAAAAATATTTTTGCTACAGCCTATTATTATATATTGGCAGAATCTGTGGACTCCCAGTAATCACAAAAAACACTTAAAATCGCTCTATCTCTTCTAGTTTAGCCAGAAAATGCGTTTAAAGTTTTGCAAAAGATTTTTTTAAATATCTCCAAAAATATTTTTGCTACAGCCTGTTATCATATATTCGCAGAATCTGTGGACTCCCAGTGATCACAAAAAACACTTAAAATCGCTCTATCTCTTCTAGTTTAGCCAGAAAACGCGTTTAAAGTTTTGCAAAAGATTTTTTTAAATATCTCGAAAAATATTTTTGCTACAGCCTATTATTATATATTGGCAGAATCTGTGGACTCCCAGTGATCACAAAAAACACTTAAAATCGCTCTATCTCTTCTAGTTTAGCCAGAAAACGCGTTTAAAATTTTGCAAAAGATTTTTTTAAATATCTCCAAAAATATTTTTGCTACAGCTTATTATTATATATTGGCAGAATCTGTGGACCCTCAGTGATCACAAAAAACACTTAAAATTGCTCTATCTCTTCTAGTTTAGCCAGAAAACGCGTTTAAAGTTTTGCAAAAGATTTTTCTAAATATCTCCAAAAATATTTTTGCTACAGCCTATTATTATATATTGGCAGAATCTGTGGACTCCCAGTGATCACAAAAAACACTTAAAATCGCTCTATCTCTTCTAGTTTAGCCAGAAAACGCGTTTAAAGTTTTGCAAAAGATTTTTTTAAATATCTCCAAAAATATTTTTGCTACAGCCTATTATTATATATTGGCAGAATCTGTGGACTCCCAGTGATCACAAAAAACACTTAAAATCGCTCTATCTCTTCTAGTTTAGTCAGAAAACGCGTTTAAAGTTTTGCAAAAGATTTTTTTAAATATTTCCAAAAATATTTTTGCTACAGCCTATAATTATATATTGGCAGAATATGTGGACCCCCAGTGATCACAAAAAACACTTAAAATCGCTCTATCTCTTCTAGTTTAGCCAGAAAACGCGTTTAAAGTTTTGCAAAAGATTTTTTTAAATATCTCCAAAAATATTTTTGCTACAGCCTATTATTATATATTGGCAGAATCTGTGGACTCCCAGTAATCACAAAAAACACTTAAAATCGCTCTATCTCTTCTAGTTTAGCCAGAAAATGCGTTTAAAGTTTTGCAAAAGATTTTTTTAAATATCTCCAAAAATATTTTTGCTACAGCCTATTATCATATATTCGCAGAATCTGTGGACTCCCAGTGATCACAAAAAACACTTAAAATCGCTCTATCTCTTCTAGTTTAGCCAGAAAACGCGTTTAAAGTTTTGCAAAAGATTTTTTTAAATATCTCCAAAAATATTTTTGCTACAGCCTATTATTATATATTGGCAGAATCTGTGGACTCCCAGTGATCACAAAAAACACTTAAAATCGCTCTATCTCTTCTAGTTTAGCCAGAAAACGCGTTTAAAATTTTGCAAAAGATTTTTTTAAATATTTCCAAAAATATTTTTGCTACAGCCTATAATTATATATTGGCAGAATCTGTGGACCCCCAGTGATCACAAAAAACACTTAAAATCGCTCTATCTCTTCTAGTTTAGCCAGAAAACGCGTTTAAAGTTTTGCAAAAGATTTTTTTAAATATTTCCAAAAATATTTTTGCTACAGCCTATTATCATATATTCGCAGAATCTGTGGACTCCCAGTGATCACAAAAAACACTTAAAATCGCTCTATCTCTTCTAGTTTAGCCAGAAAATGCGTTTAAAGTTTTGCAAAAGATTTTTTTAAATATCTCCAAAAATATTTTTGCTACAGCCTATTATCATATATTCGCAGAATCTGTGGACTCCCAGTGATCACAAAAAACACTTAAAATCGCTCTATCTCTTCTAGTTTAGCCAGAAAACGCGTTTAAAGTTTTGCAAAAGATTTTTTTAAATATCTCCAAAAATATTTTTGCTACAGCCTATTATTATATATTGGCAGAATCTGTGGACTCCCAGTGATCACAAAAAACACTTAAAATCGCTCTATCTCTTCTAGTTTAGCCAGAAAACGCGTTTAAAGTTTTGCAAAAGATTTTTTTAAATATTTCCAAAAATATTTTTGCTACAGCCTATAATTATATATTGGCAGAATCTGTGGACCCCCAGTGATCACAAAAAACACTTAAAATCGCTCTATCTCTTCTAGTTTAGCCAGAAAACGCGTTTAAAGTTTTGCAAAAGATTTTTTTAAATATCTCCAAAAATATTTTTGCTACAGCCTATTATTATATATTGGCAGAATCTGTGGACTCCCAGTAATCACAAAAAACACTTAAAATCGCTCTATCTCTTCTAGTTTAGCCAGAAAATGCGTTTAAAGTTTTGCAAAAGATTTTTTTAAATATCTCCAAAAATATTTTTGCTACAGCCTATTATCATATATTCGCAGAATCTGTGGACTCCCAGTGATCACAAAAAACACTTAAAATCGCTCTATCTCTTCTAGTTTAGCCAGAAAACGCGTTTAAAGTTTTGCAAAAGATTTTTTTAAATATCTCCAAAAATATTTTTGCTACAACCTATAATTATATATTGGCAGAATCTGTGGACTCCCAGTGATCACAAAAAACACTTAAAATCGCTCTATCTCTTCTAGTTTAGCCAGAAAACGCGTTTAAAGTTTTGCAAAAGATTTTTTTAAATATCTCCAAAAATATTTTTGCTACAGCTTATTATTATATATTGGCAGAATCTGTGGACTCTCAGTGATCACAAAAAACACTTAAAATTGCTCTATCTCTTCTAGTTTAGCCAGAAAACGCGTTTAAAGTTTTGCAAAAGATTTTTCTAAATATCTCCAAAAATATTTTTGCTACAGCCTATAATTATATATTGGCAGAATCTGTGGACTCCCAGTGATCACAAAAAACACTTAAAATCGCTCTATCTCTTCTAGTTTAGCCAGAAAACGCGTTTAAAGTTTTGCAAAAGATTTTTTTAAATATCTCTAAAAATATTTTTGCTACAGCCTATAATTATATATTGGCAGAATCTGTGAACTCCTAGTGATCACAAAAAACACTTAAAATCGCTCTATCTCTTCTAGTTTAGCCAGAAAACGCGTTTAAAGTTTTGCAAAAGATTTTTTTAAATATCTCCAAAAATATTTTTGCTACAGCCTATAATTATATATTGGCAGAATCTGTGGACTCCCAGTGATCACAAAAAACACTTAAAATCGCTCTATCTCTTCTAGTTTAGCCAGAAAACGCGTTTAAAGTTTTGCAAAAGATTTTTTTAAATATCTCCAAAAATATTTTTGCTACAGCCTATAATTATATATTGGCAGAATCTGTGGACTCCCAGTGATCACAAAAAACACTTAAAATCGCTCTATCTCTTCTAGTTTAACCAGAAAATGCGTTTAAAGTTTTGCAAAAGATTTTTTTAAATATCTCCAAAAATATTTTTGCTACAGCCTATAATTATATATTGGCAGAATCTGTGGACTCCCAGTGATCACAAAAAACACCTAAAATCGCTCTATCTCTTCTAGTTTAGCCAGAAAACGCGTTTAAAGTTTTGCAAAAGATTTTTTTAAATATCTCCAAAAATATTTTTGCTACAGCCTATAATTATATATTGGCAGAATCTGTGGACTCCCAGTGATCACAAAAAACACTTAAAATCGCTCTATCTCTTCTAGTTTAGCCAGAAAACGCGTTTAAAGTTTTGCAAAAGATTTTTTTAAATATCTCCAAAAATATTTTTGCTACAGCCTATTATTATATATTGGCAGAATCTGTGGACTCCCAGTGATCACAAAAAACACTTAAAATCGCTCTATCTCTTCTAGTTTAGTCAGAAAACGCGTTTAAAGTTTTGCAAAAGATTTTTTTAAATATTTCCAAAAATATTTTTGCTACAGCCTATAATTATATATTGGCAGAATATGTGGACCCCCAGTGATCACAAAAAACACTTAAAATCGCTCTATCTCTTCTAGTTTAGCCAGAAAACGCGTTTAAAGTTTTGCAAAAGATTTTTTTAAATATCTCCAAAAATATTTTTGCTACAGCCTATTATTATATATTGGCAGAATCTGTGGACTCCCAGTAATCACAAAAAACACTTAAAATCGCTCTATCTCTTCTAGTTTAGCCAGAAAATGCGTTTAAAGTTTTGCAAAAGATTTTTTTAAATATCTCCAAAAATATTTTTGCTACAGCCTATTATCATATATTCGCAGAATCTGTGGACTCCCAGTGATCACAAAAAACACTTAAAATCGCTCTATCTCTTCTAGTTTAGCCAGAAAACGCGTTTAAAGTTTTGCAAAAGATTTTTTTAAATATCTCCAAAAATATTTTTGCTACAGCCTATTATTATATATTGGCAGAATCTGTGGACTCCCAGTGATCACAAAAAACACTTAAAATCGCTCTATCTCTTCTAGTTTAGCCAGAAAACGCGTTTAAAATTTTGCAAAAGATTTTTTTAAATATCTCCAAAAATATTTTTGCTACAGCTTATTATTATATATTGGCAGAATCTGTGGACTCTCAGTGATCACAAAAAACACTTAAAATTGCTCTATCTCTTCTAGTTTAGCCAGAAAACGCGTTTAAAGTTTTGCAAAAGATTTTTTTAAATATTTCCAAAAATATTTTTGCTACAGCCTATAATTATATATTGGCAGAATCTGTGGACCCCCAGTGATCACAAAAAACACTTAAAATCGCTCTATCTCTTCTAGTTTAGCCAGAAAACGCGTTTAAAGTTTTGCAAAAGATTTTTTTAAATATCTCCAAAAATATTTTTGCTACAGCCTATTATTATATATTGGCAGAATCTGTGGACTCCCAGTAATCACAAAAAACACTAAAAATCGCTCTATCTCTTCTAGTTTAGCCAGAAAATGCGTTTAAAGTTTTGCAAAAGATTTTTTAAATATCTCCAAAAATATTTTTGCTACAGCCTATTATCATATATTCGCAGAATCTGTGGACTCCCAGTGATCACAAAAAACACTTAAAATCGCTCTATCTCTTCTAGTTTAGCCAGAAAACGCGTTTAAAGTTTTGCAAAAGATTTTTTTAAATATCTCCAAAAATATTTTTGCTACAGCTTATTATTATATATTGGCAGAATCTGTGGACCCCCAGTGATCACAAAAAACACTTAAAATCGCTCTATCTCTTCTAGTTTAGCCAGAAAACGCGTTTAAAGTTTTGCAAAAGATTTTTTTAAATATCTCCAAAAATATTTTTGCTACAGCCTATAATTATATATTGGCAGAATCTGTGGACTCCCAGTGATCACAAAAAACACTTAAAATCGCTCTATCTCTTCTAGTTTAGCCAGAAAACGCGTTTAAAGTTTTGCAAAAGATTTTTTTAAATATCTCTAAAAATATTTTTGCTACAGCCTATAATTATATATTGGCAGAATCTGTGAACTCCAAGTGATCACAAAAAACACTTAAAATCGCTCTATCTCTTCTAGTTTAGCCAGAAAACGCGTTTAAAGTTTTGCAAAAGATTTTTTTAAATATCTCCAAAAATATTTTTGCTACAGCCTATAATTATATATTGGCAGAATCTGTGGACTCCCAGTGATCACAAAAAACACCTAAAATCGCTCTATCTCTTCTAGTTTAGCCAGAAAACGCGTTTAAAGTTTTGCAAAAGATTTTTTTAAATATCTCCAAAAATATTTTTGCTACAGCCTATAATTATATATTGGCAGAATCTGTGGACTCCCAGTGATCACAAAAAACACTTAAAATCGCTCTATCTCTTCTAGTTTAACCAGAAAATGCGTTTAAAGTTTTGCAAAAGATTTTTTTAAATATCTCCAAAAATATTTTTGCTACAGCCTATTATCGTATATTGGAGAATCTGTGAATTTCCAGTGATCACAAAAAACACTTAAAATCACTCTATCTCTTCTAGTTTAACCAGAAAATGCGTTTAAAGTTTTGCAAAAGATTTTTTTAAATATCTCCAAAAATATTTTTGCTACAGCCTATTATCGTATATTGGCAGAATTTGTGAATTCCCAGTGATCACAAAAAAACACTTAAAAGCGCTCTATCTCTTCTAGTTTAGCCAGAAAAACGCGTTTAAAGTTTTGCAAAAGATTTTTTTAAATATCTCCAAAAATATTTTTGCTACAGCCTATTATCGTATATTGGCAGAATCTGTGAATTTCCAGTGATCACAAAAAACACTTAAAATCGCTCCATCTCTTCTAGTTTAGCCAGAAAACGCGTTTAAAGTTTTGCAAAAGATTTTTTTAAATATCTCCAAAAATATTTTTGCTACAGCCTATTATCGTATATTGGAGAATCTGTGAATTTCCAGTGATCACAAAAAACACTTAAAATCACTCTATCTCTTCTAGTTTAACCAGAAAATGCGTTTAAAGTTTTGCAAAAGATTTTTTTAAATATCTCCAAAAATATTTTTGCTACAGCCTATTATCGTATATTGGCAGAATCTGTGAATTCTCAGTGATCACAAAAAACACTTAAAATCGCTCTATCTCTTCTAGTTTAGCCAGAAAACGCGTTTAAAGTTTTGTAAAAGATTTTTATAAATATCTCCTAAAATATTTTTGGTACAGCCTGTTATCGTATATTGGCAGAATCTGTGAATTCCCAGTGATCACAAAAAAACACTTAAAATCGCTCTATCTCTTCTAGTTTAACCAGAAAATGCGTTTAAAGTTTTGCAAAAGATTTTTTTAAATATCTCCAAAAATATTTTTGCTACAGCCTATTATCGTATATTGGCAGAATCTGTGAATTCTCAGTGATCACAAAAAACACTTAAAATCGCTCTATCTCTTCTAGTTTAGCCAGAAAACGCGTTTTAAAGTTTTGTAAAAGATTTTTATAAATATCTCCTAAAATATTTTTGGTACAGCCTGTTATCATATATTGGCAGAATCTGTGAATTCCCAGTAATCACAAAAAACACTTAAAATCGCTCTTTCTCTTCTAGTTTAGCCAGAAAACGCGTTTAAAGTTTTGCAAAAGATTTTTTTAAATATCTCCAAAAATATTTTTGCTACAGCCTATAATTATATATTGGCAGAATCTGTGGACTCCCAGTGATCACAAAAAACACTTAAAATCGCTCTATCTCTTCTAGTTTAGCCAGAAAACGCGTTTAAAGTTTTGTAAAAGATTTTTTTAAATATCTCCTAAAATATTTTTGGTACAGCCTGTTATCATATATTGGCAGAATCTGTGAATTTCCAGTGATCACAAAAAACACTTAAATCACTCTATCTCTTCTAGTTTAGCCAGAAAACGCGTTTAAAGTTTTGTAAAAGATTTTTATAAATATCTCCTAAAATATTTTTGGTACAGCCTGTTATCGTATATTGGCAGAATCTGTGAATTCCCAGTGATCACAAAAAACACTTAAAATCGCTCTATCTCTTCTAGTTTAACCAGAAAATGCGTTTAAAGTTTTGCAAAAGATTTTTTTAAATATCTCCCAAAAATATTTTTTGCTACAGCCTATTATCGTATATTGGCAGAATCTGTGAATTCTCAGTGATCACAAAAAACACTTAAAATCGCTCTATCTCTTCTAGTTTAGCCAGAAAACGCGTTTAAAGTTTTGTAAAAGATTTTTATAAATATCTCCTAAAATATTTTTGGTACAGCCTGTTATCATATATTGGCAGAATCTGTGAATTCCCAGTAATCACAAAAAACACTTAAAATCGCTCTTTCTCTTCTAGTTTAGCCAGAAAACGCGTTTAAAGTTTTGCAAAAGATTTTTTTAAATATCTCCAAAAATATTTTTGCTACAGCCTATAATTATATATTGGCAGAATCTGTGGACTCCCAGTGATCACAAAAAACACTTAAAATCGCTCTATCTCTTCTAGTTTAGCCAGAAAACGCGTTTAAAGTTTTGTAAAAGATTTTTTTAAATATCTCCTAAAATATTTTTGGTACAGGCCTGTTATCATATATTGGCAGAATCTGTGAATTTCCAGTGATCACAAAAACACTTAAAATCACTCTATCTCTTCTAGTTTAACCAGAAAACGCGTTTAAAGTTTTGCAAAAGATTTTTTTAAATATCTCCAAAAATATTTTTGCTACAGCCCTATTATCGTATATTGGCAGAATCTGTGAATTCTCAGTGATCACAAAAAACACTTAAAATCGCTCTATCTCTTCTAGTTTAGCCAGAAAACGCGTTTAAAGTTTTGTAAAAGATTTTTATAAATATCTC
Organism: Condylostylus longicornis; assembly: GCF_029603195.1. NCBI lineage: Eukaryota > Metazoa > Arthropoda > Insecta > Diptera > Dolichopodidae > Condylostylus > Condylostylus longicornis. The sequence continues at coordinate 36,891 of NW_026578569.1, forward strand.
CTAAAATATTTTTGGTACAGCCTGTTATCATATATTGGCAGAATCTGTGAATTCCCAGTAATCACAAAAAACACTTAAAATCGCTCTTTCTCTTCTAGTTTAGACCAGGAAAACGCGTTTAAAGTTTTGCAAAAGATTTTTTTTAAATATCTCCAAAAATATTTTTGCTACAGCCTATAATTATATATTGGCAGAATCTGTGGACTCCCAGTGATCACAAAAAACACTTAAAATCGCTCTATCTCTTCTAGTTTAGCCAGAAAACGCGTTTAAAGTTTTGTAAAAGATTTTTATAAATATCTCCTAAAATATTTTTGGTACAGCCTGTTATCATATATTGGCAGAATCTGGTGAATTTCCAGTGATCACAAAAAACACTTAAAATCACTCTATCTCTTCTAGTTTAACCAGAAAATGCGTTTAAAGTTTTGCAAAAGATTTTTTTAAATATTCTCCAAAAATATTTTTGCTACAGCCTATTATAGTATATTGGCAGAATCTGTGAACTCCCAGTGATCACAAAAAAACACCTAAAATCGCTCTATCTCTTCTAGTTTAGCCAGAAAACGCGTTTAAAGTTTTGCACAAGATTTTTTTAAATATCTCCAAAAATATTTTTGCTACAGCCTATTATCGTATATTGGCAGAATCTGTGAACTCCCAGTGATCACAAAAAAACACCTAAAATCGCTCTATCTCTTCTAGTTTTAGCCAGAAAACGCGTTTAAAGTTTTGCACAAGATTTTTTTAAATATCTCCAAAAATATTTTCGCTACAGCCTATTATCGTATATTGGCAGAATCTGTGAACTCCCAGTGATCACAAAAAACACCTAAAATCGCTCTATCTCTTCTAGTTTAGCCAGAAAACGAGTTTAAAGTTTTGCACAAGATTTTTTTAAATATCTCCAAAAAATATTTTCACTACCGCCTATTATCGTATATTGGCAGAATTCTGTGATCACAAAAAACACTTAAAATCGCTCTATCTCTTCTAGTTTAGCAGAAACCGCGTTTAAAGTTTTGCAAAGATTTTTTTAAATATCTCCAAAAATATTTTTGGTACAGCCTATTATCGTATATTGGCAGAATCTGTGAATTCCCAGTGGATTACAAAAAAACACTTAAAATCGCTCTATCTCTTCTAGTTTAGCCAGAAAACGCGTTTAAAATTTTGCACAAGATTTTTCTAAATATC
>NW_026578570.1:0-36358 GCF_029603195.1 Condylostylus longicornis
AAAACGCGTTTAAAGTTTTGCAAAAGATTTTTTTAAATATCTCCAAAAATATTTTTGCTACAGCCTATTATTATATATTGGCGGAATCTGTGGACTCCAGTGATCACAAAAAACACTTAAAATCGCTCTATCTCTTCTAGTTTAGCCAGAAAACGCGTTTAAAGTTTTGCAAAAGATTTTTTTAAATATCTCCAAAAATATTTTTGCTACAGCCTATTATCATATATTGGCGGAATCTGTGGACTCCCAGTGATCACAAAAAACACTTAAAATCGCTCTATCTCTTCTAGTTTAGCCAGAAAACGCGTTTAAAGTTTTGCAAAAGATTTTTTTAAATATCTCCAAAAATATTTTTGCTACAGCCTATTATCATATATTGGCGGAATCTGTGGACTCCCAGTGATCACAAAAAACACTTAAAATCGCTCTATCTCTTCTAGTTTAGCCAGAAAAACGCGTTTAAAGTTTTGCAAAAGATTTTTTAAATATCTCCAAAAATATTTTTGCTACAGCCTATTATCATATATTGGCGGAATCTGTGGACTCCCAGTGATCACAAAAAACACTTAAAATCGCTCTATCTCTTCTAGTTTAGCCAGAAAACGCGTTTAAAGTTTTGCAAAAGATTTTTTTAAATATCTCCAAAAATATTTTTGCTACAGCCTATTATCATATATTGGCGGAATCTGTGGACTCCCAGTGATCACAAAAAACACTTAAAATCGCTCTATCTCTTCTAGTTTAGCCAGAAAACGCGTTTAAAGTTTTGCAAAAGATTTTTTTAAATATCTCCAAAAATATTTTTGCTACAGCCTATTATCATATATTGGCGGAATCTGTGGACTCCCAGTGATCACAAAAAACACTTAAATCGCTATATCTCTTCTAGTTTAGCCAGAAAACGCGTTTAAAGTTTTGCAAAAGATTTTTTTAAATATCTCCAAAAATATTTTTGCTACAGCCTATTATCATATATTGGCGGAATCTGTGAACTCCCAGTGATCACAAAAAACACTTAAAATCGCTCTATCTCTTCTAGTTTAGCCAGAAAACGCGTTTAAAGTTTTGCAAAAGATTTTTTTCAAATATCTCCAAAAATATTTTTGCTACAGCCTATTATCATATATTGGCGGAATCTGTGGACTCCCAGTGATCACAAAAAACACTTAAAATCGCTCTATCTCTTCTAGTTTAGCCAGAAAACGCGTTTAAAGTTTTGCAAAAGATTTTTTCAAATATCTCCAAAAATATTTTTGCTACAGCCTATTATCATATATTGGCGGAATCTGTGGACTCCCAGTGATCACAAAAAACACTTAAAATCGCTCTATCTCTTCTAGTTTAGCCAGAAAAACGCGTTTAAAGTTTTGCAAAAGATTTTTTTAAATATCTCCAAAAATATTTTTGCTATAGCCTATTATCATATATTGGCGGAATCTGTGAACTCCCAGTGATCACAAAAAACACTTAAAATCGCTCTATCTCTTCTAGTTTAGCCAGAAAACGCGTTTAAAGTTTTGCAAAAGATTTTTTTAAATATCTCCAAAAATATTTTTGCTACAGCCTATTATCATATATTGGCGGAATCTGTGGACTCCCAGTGATCACAAAAAACACTTAAAATCGCTCTATCTCTTCTAGTTTAGCCAGAAAAACGCGTTTAAAGTTTTGCAAAAGATTTTTTTAAATATCTCCAAAAATATTTTTGCTACAGCCTATTATCATATATTGGCGGAATCTGTGGACTCCCAGTGATCACAAAAAACACTTAAAATCGCTCTATCTCTTCTAGTTTAGCCAGAAAACGCGTTTAAAGTTTTGCAAAAGATTTTTTTAAATATCTCCAAAAAATATTTTTGCTACAGCCTATTATCATATATTGGCGGAATCTGTGGACTCCCAGTGATCACAAAAAACACTTAAAATCGCTATATCTCTTCTAGTTTAGCCAGAAAACGCGTTTAAAGTTTTGCAAAAGATTTTTTTAAATATCTCCAAAAATATTTTTGCTACAGCCTATTATCATATATTGGCGGAATCTGTGGACTCCCAGTGATCACAAAAAACACTTAAAATCGCTCTATCTCTTCTAGTTTAGCCAGAAAACGCGTTTAAAGTTTTGCAAAAGATTTTTTTAAATATCTCCAAAAATATTTTTGCTACAGCCTATTATCATATGTTGGCGGAATCTCTGGACTCCCAGTGATCACAAAAAACACTTAAAATCGCTCTATCTCTTCTAGTTTAGCCAGAAAACGCGTTTAAAGTTTTGCAAAAGATTTTTTTAAATATCTCCAAAAATATTTTTGCTACAGCCTATTATCATATATTGGCGGAATCTGTGGACTTCCAGTGATCACAAAAAACACTTTAAATCGCTCTATCTCTTCTAGTTTAGCCAGAAAACGCGTTTAAAGTTTTGCAAAAGATTTTTTTAAATATCTCCAAAAATATTTTTGCTACAGCCTATTATCATATATTGGCGGAATCTGTGGACTCCCAGTGATCACAAAAAAACACTTAAAATCGCTCTATCTCTTCTAGTTTAGCCAGAAAACGCGTTTAAAGTTTTGCAAAAGATTTTTTTAAATATCTCCAAAAATATTTTTGCTACAGCCTATTATCATATATTGGCGGAATCTGTGGACTCCCAGTGATCACAAAAAACACTTAAAATCGCTCTATCTCTTCTAGTTTAGCCAGAAAACGCGTTTAAAGTTTTGCAAAAGATTTTTTTAAATATCTCCAAAAATATTTTTGCTACAGGCCTATTATTATATATTGGCGGAATCTGTGGACTTCCAGTGATCACAAAAAACACTTTAAATCGCTCTATCTCTTCTAGTTTAGCCAGAAAAACGCGTTTAAAGTTTTGCAAAAGATTTTTTTAAATATCTCCAAAAATATTTTTGCTACAGCCTATTATCATATATTGGCGGAATCTGTGGACTCCTAGTGATCACAAAAAACACTTAAAATCGCTCTATCTCTTCTAGTTTAGCCAGAAAACGCGTTTAAAGTTTTGCAAAAGATTTTTTTAAATATCTCCAAAAATATTTTTGCTACAGCCTATTATCATATATTGGCGGAATCTGTGGACTCCCAGTGATCACAAAAAACACTTAAAATCGCTCTATCTCTTCTAGTTTAGCCAGAAAACGCGTTCAAAGTTTTGCAAAAGATTTTTTTAAATATCTCCAAAGATATTTTTGCTACAGCCTATTATCATATATTGGCGGAATCTGTGAACTCCCAGTGATCAATCACACTTAAAATCGCTCTATCTCTTCTAGTTAAGCCAGAAAACGCGTTTAAAGTTTTGCAAAAGATTTTTTCAAATATCTCCAAAAATATTTTTGCTACAGCCTATTATCATATATTGGCGGAATCTGTGGACTCCCAGTGATCACAAAAAACACTTAAAATCGCTCTATCTCTTCTAGTTTAGCCAGAAAACGCGTTTAAAGTTTTGCAAAAGATTTTTTTAAATATCTCCAAAACTATTTTTGCTACAGCCTATTATCATATATTGGCGGAATCTGTGAACTCCCAGTGATCACAAAAAACACTTAAAATCGCTCTATCTCTTCTAGTTTAGCCAGAAAACGCGTTTAAAGTTTTGCAAAATATTTTTTCAAATATCTCCAAAAATATTTTTGCTACAGCCTATTATCATATATTGGCGGAGTCTGTGAACTCCCAGTGATCACAAAAAACACTTAAAATCGCTCTATCTCTTCTAGTTTAGCCAGAAAACGCGTTTAAAGTTTTGCAAAAGATTTTTTTAAATATCTCCAAAAATATTTTTGCTACAGCCTATTATCATATATTGGCGGAATCTGTGGACTCCCAGTGATCACAAAAAACACTTAAAATCGCTCTATCTCTTCTAGTTTAGCCAGAAAACGCGTTTAAAGTTTTGCAAAAGATTTTTTTAAATATCTCCAAAAATATTTTTGCTACAGCCTATTATCATATATTGGCGGAATCTGTGAACTCCCAGTGATCACAAAAAACACTTAAAATCGCTCTATCTCTTCTAGTTTAGCCAGAAAACGCGTTTAAAGTTTTGCAAAAGATTTTTTTAAATATCTCCAAAAATATTTTTGCTACAGCCTATTATCATATATTGGCGGAATCTGTGAACTCCCAGTGATCACAAAAAACACTTAAAATCGCTCTATCTCTTCTAGTTTAGCCAGAAAACGCGTTTAAAATTTTGCAAAAGATTTTTTTAAATATCTCCAAAAATATTTTTGCTACAGCCTATTATCATATATTGGCGGAATCTGTGGACTCCCAGTGATCACAAAAAACACTTAAAATCGCTCTATCTCTTCTAGTTTAGCCAGAAAACGCGTTTAAAGTTTTGCAAAAGATTTTTTTAAATATCTCCAAAAATATTTTTGCTATAGCCTATTATCATATATTGGCGGAATCTGTGAACTCCCAGTGATCACAAAAAACACTTAAAATCGCTCTATCCCTTCTAGTTTAGCCAGAAAACGCGTTTAAAGTTTTGCAAAAGATTTTTTTAAATATCTCCAAAAATATTTTTGCTACAGCCTATTATCATATATTGGCGGAATCTGTGGACTCCCAGTGATCACAAAAAACACTTAAAATCGCTCTATCTCTTCTAGTTTAGCCAGAAAACGCGTTTAAAGTTTTGCAAAAGATTTTTTTAAATATCTCCAAAAATATTTTTGCTACAGCCTGTTATCATATATTGGCGGAATCTGTGGACTCCCAGTGATCACAAAAAACACTTAAAATCGCTCTATCTCTTCTAGTTTAGCCAGAAAACGCGTTTAAAGTTTTGCAAAAGATTTTTTTAAATATCTCCAAAAATATTTTTGCTACAGCCTATTATCATATATTGGCGGAATCTGTGGACTCCCAGTGATCACAAAAAACACTTAAAATCGCTATATCTCTTCTAGTTTAGCCAGAAAACGCGTTTAAAGTTTTGCAAAAGATTTTTTTAAATATCTCCAAAAATATTTTTGCTACAGCCTATTATCATATATTGGCGGAATCTGTGGACTCCCAGTGATCACAAAAAACACTTAAAATCGCTCTATCTCTTCTAGTTTAGCCAGAAAACGCGTTTAAAGTTTTGCAAAAGATTTTTTTAAATATCTCCAAAAATATTTTTGCTACAGCCTATTATCATATGTTGGCGGAATCTCTGGACTCCCAGTGATCACAAAAAACACTTAAAATCGCTCTATCTCTTCTAGTTTAGCCAGAAAACGCGTTTAAAGTTTTGCAAAAGATTTTTTTAAATATCTCCAAAAATATTTTTGCTACAGCCTATTATCATATATTGGCGAAATCTGTGGACTCCCAGTGATCACAAAAAACACTTAAAATCGCTCTATCTCTTCTAGTTTAGCCAGAAAACGCGTTTAAAGTTTTGCAAAAGATTTTTTTAAATATCTCCAAAAATATTTTTGCTACAGCCTATTATCATATGTTGGCGGAATCTCTGGACTCCCAGTGATCACAAAAAACACTTAAAATCGCTCTATCTCTTCTAGTTTAGCCAGAAAACGCGTTTAAAGTTTTGCAAAAGATTTTTTTAAATATCTCCAAAAATATTTTTGCTACAGCCTATTATCATATATTGGCGGAATCTGTGGACTCCCAGTGATCACAAAAAACACTTAAAATCGCTCTATCTCTTCTAGTTTAGCCAGAAAACGCGTTTAAAGTTTTGCAAAAGATTTTTTTAAATATCTCCAAAACTATTTTTGCTACAGCCTATTATCATATATTGGCGGAATCTGTGAACTCCCAGTGATCACAAAAAACACTTAAAATCGCTCTATCTCTTCTAGTTTAGCCAGAAAACGCGTTTAAAGTTTTGCAAAAGATTTTTTCAAATATCTCCAAAAATATTTTTGCTACAGCCTATTATCATATATTGGCGGAATCTGTGGACTCCCAGTGATCACAAAAAACACTTAAAATCGCTCTATCTCTTCTAGTTTAGCCAGAAAACGCGTTTAAAGTTTTGCAAAAGATTTTTTTAAATATCTCCAAAAATATTTTTGCTACAGCCTATTATCATATATTGGCGGAATCTGTGAACTCCCAGTGATCACAAAAAACACTTAAAATCGCTCTATCTCTTCTAGTTTAGCCAGAAAACGCGTTTAAAGTTTTGCATTTATTTAAAAAGATTTTTTTAAATATCTCCAAAACTATTTTTGCTACAGCCTATTATCATATATTGGCGGAATCTGTGAACTCCCAGTGATCACAAAAAACACTTAAAATCGCTCTATCTCTTCTAGTTTAGCCAGAAAACGCGTTTAAAGTTTTGCAAAAGATTTTTTCAAATATCTCCAAAAATATTTTTGCTACAGCCTATTATCATATATTGGCGGAGTCTGTGAACTCCCAGTGATCACAAAAAACACTTAAAATCGCTCTATCTCTTCTAGTTTAGCCAGAAAACGCGTTTAAAGTTTTGCAAAAGATTTTTTTAAATATCTCCAAAAATATTTTTGCTACAGCCTATTATCATATATTGGCGGAATCTGTGGACTCCCAGTGATCACAAAAAACACTTAAAATCGCTCTATCTCTTCTAGTTTAGCCAGAAAACGCGTTTAAAGTTTTGCAAAAGATTTTTTTAAATATCTCCAAAACTATTTTTGCTACAGCCTATTTTCATATATTGGCGGAATCTGTGGACTCCCAGTGATCACAAAAAACACTTAAAATCGCTCTATCTCTTCTAGTTTAGCCAGAAAACGCGTTTAAAGTTTTGCAAAAGATTTTTTTAAATATCTCCAAAAATATTTTTGCTACAGCCTATTATCATATATTGGCGGAATCTGTGGACTCCCAGTGATCACAAAAAACACTTAAAATCGCTCTATCTCTTCTAGTTTAGCCAGAAAACGCGTTTAAAGTTTTGCAAAAGATTTTTTTAAATATCTCCAAAAATATTTTTGCTACAGCCTATTATCATATATTGGCGGAATCTGTGAACTCCCAGTGATCACAAAAAACACTTAAAATCGCTCTATCTCTTCTAGTTTAGCCAGAAAACGCGTTTAAAGTTTTGCAAAAGATTTTTTTAAATATCTCCAAAAATATTTTTGCTACAGCCTATTATCATATATTGGCGGAATCTGTGAACTCCCAGTGATCACAAAAAACACTTAAAATCGCTCTATCTCTTCTAGTTTAGCCAGAAAACGCGTTTAAAATTTTGCAAAAGATTTTTTTAAATATCTCCAAAAATATTTTTGCTACAGCCTATTATCATATATTAGCGGAATCTGTGGACTCCCAGTGATCACAAAAAACACTTAAAATCGCTCTATCTCTTCTAGTTTAGCCAGAAAACGCGTTTAAAGTTTTGCAAAAGATTTTTTTAAATATCTCCAAAAATATTTTTGCTACAGCCTATTATCATATATTGGCGGAATCTGTGAACTCCCAGTGATCACAAAAAACACTTAAAATCGCTCTATCTCTTCTAGTTTAGCCAGAAAACGCGTTTAAAGTTTTGCAAAAGATTTTTTTAAATATCTCCAAAAATATTTTTGCTACAGCCTATTATCATATATTGGCGGAATCTGTGGACTCCCAGTGATCACAAAAAACACTTAAAATCGCTATATCTCTTCTAGTTTAGCCAGAAAACGCGTTTAAAGTTTTGCAAAAGATTTTTTTAAATATCTCCAAAAATATTTTTGCTACAGCCTATTATCATATATTGGCGGAATCTGTGGACTCCCAGTGATCACAAAAAAACACTTAAAATCGCTCTATCTCTTCTAGTTTAGCCAGAAAACGCGTTTAAAGTTTTGCAAAAGATTTTTTTAAATATCTCCAAAAATATTTTTGCTACAGCCTATTATCATATGTTGGCGGAATCTCTGGACTCCCAGTGATCACAAAAAACACTTAAAATCGCTCTATCTCTTCTAGTTTAGCCAGAAAACGCGTTTAAAGTTTTGCAAAAGATTTTTTTAAATATCTCCAAAAATATTTTTGCTACAGCCTATTATCATATATTGGCGGAATCTGTGGACTCCCAGTGATCACAAAAAACACTTAAAATCGCTCTATCTCTTCTAGTTTAGCCAGAAAACGCGTTTAAAGTTTTGCAAAAGATTTTTTTAAATATCTCCAAAAATATTTTTGCTACAGCCTATTATCATATGTTGGCGGAATCTCTGGACTCCCAGTGATCACAGAAAACACTTAAAATCGCTCTATCTCTTCTAGTTTAGCCAGAAAACGCGTTTAAAGTTTTGCAAAAGATTTTTTTAAATATCTCCAAAAATATTTTTGCTACAGCCTATTATCATATATTGGCGGAATCTGTGGACTCCCAGTGATCACAAAAAACACTTAAAATCGCTCTATCTCTTCTAGTTTAGCCAGAAAACGCGTTTAAAGTTTTGCAAAAGATTTTTTTAAATATCTCCAAAACTATTTTTGCTACAGCCTATTATCATATATTGGCGGAATCTGTGAACTCCCAGTGATCACAAAAAACACTTAAAATCGCTCTATCTCTTCTAGTTTAGCCAGAAAACGCGTTTAAAGTTTTGCAAAAGATTTTTTCAAATATCTCCAAAAATATTTTTGCTACAGCCTATTATCATATATTGGCGGAATCTGTGGACTCCCAGTGATCACAAAAAACACTTAAAATCGCTCTATCTCTTCTAGTTTAGCCAGAAAACGCGTTTAAAGTTTTGCAAAAGATTTTTTTAAATATCTCCAAAAATATTTTTGCTACAGCCTATTATCATATATTGGCGGAATCTGTGAACTCCCAGTGATCACAAAAAACACTTAAAATCGCTCTATCTCTTCTAGTTTAGCCAGAAAACGCGTTTAAAGTTTTGCATTTATTTAAAAAGATTTTTTTAAATATCTCCAAAACTATTTTTGCTACAGCCTATTATCATATATTGGCGGAATCTGTGAACTCCCAGTGATCACAAAAAACACTTAAAATCGCTCTATCTCTTCTAGTTTAGCCAGAAAACGCGTTCAAAGTTTTGCAAAAGATTTTTTCAAATATCTCCAAAAATATTTTTGCTACAGCCTATTATCATATATTGGCGGAGTCTGTGAACTCCCAGTGATCACAAAAAACACTTAAAATCGCTCTATCTCTTCTAGTTTAGCCAGAAAACGCGTTTAAAGTTTTGCAAAAGATTTTTTTAAATATCTCCAAAAATATTTTTGCTACAGCCTATTATCATATATTGGCGGAATCTGTGGACTCCCAGTGATCACAAAAAACACTTAAAATCGCTCTATCTCTTCTAGTTTAGCCAGAAAACGCGTTTAAAGTTTTGCAAAAGATTTTTTTAAATATCTCCAAAACTATTTTTGCTACAGCCTATTTTCATATATTGGCGGAATCTGTGGACTCCCAGTGATCACAAAAAACACTTAAAATCGCTCTATCTCTTCTAGTTTAGCCAGAAAACGCGTTTAAAGTTTTGCAAAAGATTTTTTTAAATATCTCCAAAAATATTTTTGCTACAGCCTATTATCATATATTGGCGGAATCTGTGGACTCCCAGTGATCACAAAAAACACTTAAAATCGCTCTATCTCTTCTAGTTTAGCCAGAAAACGCGTTTAAAGTTTTGCAAAAGATTTTTTTAAATATCTCCAAAAATATTTTTGCTACAGCCTATTATCATATATTGGCGGAATCTGTGAACTCCCAGTGATCACAAAAAACACTTAAAATCGCTCTATCTCTTCTAGTTTAGCCAGAAAACGCGTTTAAAGTTTTGCAAAAGATTTTTTTAAATATCTCCAAAAATATTTTTGCTACAGCCTATTATCATATATTGGCGGAATCTGTGAACTCCCAGTGATCACAAAAAACACTTAAAATCGCTCTATCTCTTCTAGTTTAGCCAGAAAACGCGTTTAAAATTTTGCAAAAGATTTTTTTAAATATCTCCAAAAATATTTTTGCTACAGCCTATTATCATATATTAGCGGAATCTGTGGACTCCCAGTGATCACAAAAAACACTTAAAATCGCTCTATCTCTTCTAGTTTAGCCAGAAAACGCGTTTAAAGTTTTGCAAAAGATTTTTTTAAATATCTCCAAAAATATTTTTGCTACAGCCTATTATCATATATTGGCGGAATCTGTGAACTCCCAGTGATCACAAAAAACACTTAAAATCGCTCTATCTCTTCTAGTTTAGCCAGAAAACGCGTTTAAAGTTTTGCAAAAGATTTTTTTAAATATCTCCAAAAATATTTTTGCTACAGCCTATTATCATATATTGGCGGAATCTGTGGACTCCCAGTGATCACAAAAAACACTTAAAATCGCTATATCTCTTCTAGTTTAGCCAGAAAACGCGTTTAAAGTTTTGCAAAAGATTTTTTTAAATATCTCCAAAAATATTTTTGCTACAGCCTATTATCATATATTGGCGGAATCTGTGGACTCCCAGTGATCACAAAAAACACTTAAAATCGCTCTATCTCTTCTAGTTTAGCCAGAAAACGCGTTTAAAGTTTTGCAAAAGATTTTTTTAAATATCTCCAAAAATATTTTTGCTACAGCCTATTATCATATATTGGCGGAATCTGTGAACTCCCAGTGATCACAAAAAACACTTAAAATCGCTCTATCTCTTCTAGTTTAGCCAGAAAACGCGTTTAAAGTTTTGCAAAAGATTTTTTTAAATATCTCCAAAAATATTTTTGCTACAGCCTATTATCATATATTGGCGGAATCTGTGGACTCCCAGTGATCACAAAAAACACTTAAAATCGCTCTATCTCTTCTAGTTTAGCCAGAAAACGCGTTTAAAGTTTTGCAAAAGATTTTTTTAAATATCTCCAAAACTATTTTTGCTACAGCCTATTATCATATATTGGCGGAATCTGTGAACTCCCAGTGATCACAAAAATTACTTAAAATCGCTCTATCTCTTCTAGTTTAGCCAGAAAACGCGTTTAAAGTTTTGCAAAAGATTTTTTCAAATATCTCCAAAAATATTTTTGCTACAGCCTATTATCATATATTGGCGGAATCTGTGGACTCCCAGTGATCACAAAAAACACTTAAAGTCGCTCTATCTCTTCTAGTTTAGCCAGAAAACGCGTTTAAAGTTTTGCAAAAGATTTTTTTAAATATCTCCAAAAATATTTTTGCTACAGCCTATTATCATATATTGGCGGAATCTGTGGACTCCCAGTGATCACAAAAAACACTTAAAATCGCTCTATCTCTTCTAGTTTAGCCAGAAAACGCGTTTAAAGTTTTGCAAAAGATTTTTTTAAATATCTCCAAAAATATTTTTGCTACAGCCTATTATCATATATTGGCGGAATCTGTGAACTCCCAGTGATCACAAAAAACACTTAAAATCGCTCTATCTCTTCTAGTTTAGCCAGAAAACGCGTTTAAAATTTTGCAAAAGATTTTTTTAAATATCTCCAAAAATATTTTTGCTACAGCCTATTATCATATATTGGCGGAATCTGTGGACTCCCAGTGATCACAAAAAACACTTAAAATCGCTCTATCTCTTCTAGTTTAGCCAGAAAACGCGTTTAAAGTTTTGCAAAAGATTTTTTTAAATATCTCCAAAAATATTTTTGCTACAGCCTATTATCATATATTGGCGGAATCTGTGAACTCCCAGTGATCACAAAAAACACTTAAAATCGCTCTATCTCTTCTAGTTTAGCCAGAAAACGCGTTTAAAGTTTTGCAAAAGATTTTTTTAAATATCTCCAAAAATATTTTTGCTACAGCCTATTTTCATATATTGGCGGAATCTGTGGACTCCCAGTGATCACAAAAAACACTTAAAATCGCTGTTAATTAATGCAGCCAACTGTACTTTTTTATCATAAAAAAAAAAAAAAAAAAAAAAAAAAAAAAAAAAAAAAATATATAATATTTCTTAAAATAATCTAAAATTAGTATTGTTAATACAAAGTCTTTAAATGTGGTAAAAAGGATATATTGTGATTTAAAACTATACATTTTTTGTTGTAGCAGGTAGTAAAATGTTTTTAAATGATCTGAAAATAATCTAAAAATAATTTGAAGATGCACATGTTTTTTATTTTTATTGCTTGGCCTTATTTTTGAAGATAAGGATAATAAAATAGTAGGTAAACTTGAAATGGCATAAAAGATAAAGAATATTTTGAATATACATACAAAGTTAAAATACAATCAATTTAATATTTGTTATTTATCACATTATAAAAATTTCCAAAATAATAAAAATAAATTTAGTAAGAATTATGTATCTAATTACTATTAAGAAAAAGAGTGGGAGAAATATGTAATATAAATTTTTTGTATATAAACCATAGATTTAAGGAAATAAAAGGAGTTAAAAATTTAGAATACAGAAGACACACTTCTTTTAAATTTTGACAGAGAATTATTATTGTTATTAAACGCAGGAATCCTAGTTTAATACTATAATAATTACTTGTGACGAATTTCAATTTAGAACACGCCAGCTATTTATTTTCGAGACAGAAAGTCATTATTTCATTGAACGTAGGAATCCTAGTTCTTTGTTGTAATAATTATATGTGACAAAATAAAATCAGCGAGTACAGGAGACAATAATTTTTAAGGAAAAAATTATAATACTTTACATGTTTTGGTGACCCCGACGTGATCTGAGTTATACAATCGAAAAAGCATTACACACTCATCATGGAACAAGCAGCTAAAGATCAACTGTTGTTATCAAAGCAAATTAAGACGTTGCAGCAAACGTATTATCAGCTAGCCGAGGAAAGAAGATCGGTTAAGTTGATAAATGAAAGGATCCATAAGTTAGATGACTTGTGGAAATCATTTGAAGAAAAAGATGAGACAATTCGATTGAAGTATGGTACGGAAAAATCTCACTTTTATTTTACCGAAGAGTTATATCAACAAGTCGAATCATTATATACTACATTTCGAGAAGATTTAATGAAGAATGCCGAAGCTAAATCTAAGGGCAGCTTAGGCATTGATGAACCGTCGAATAAGATTGAAGCATTGGATGTAAATGAAGGAAGGGTTCAGTCATCAGATAGTGCTAATACAACAGAAGGAGATGACAACTCCCCAGTAAACGAACAATTACGGATAGCAATCAGAAGCAGTAAAAGAAGCTTGATTTTATTGCAGAGATTTATGGATGAAATCTCATTAAACAATAAAAGCAAAGAATATTACGAAACAAAAATACAAGGTATTGAGAATAGGTGCAGCACCGTTCAACAAGATGATAGAGAAGTATGCTCTAAACATGATGATCCTGATAAGCACGGCTATAATCGTGAGCTAATACATCAAGTATTAAAGAGGGCGCAAGATCTTATGATACAATTAAAAGAAAAAATGAATTCGACAAATAAAAATAAGAATAATGACACATCATTTAACATAAAAAACAAGTTACCAGCTATTACGATACCGACATTCGATGGAGCCTATTCGAATTGGATGCAGTTCAGGGATATATTTACAGAACTGATTCACAAACAAACACTTCCGAATGTAGAGAAGATGTTTTATTTAAAAGCAAACGTTCAGGGTGAAGCAGAAGCCCTAATTCGCCACTTGACAATATGTGAAGATAACTATTTTTTAGCGTGGAAAATCTTGAGCGAAAGATACAACAACAAGAGATTATTAGTATCTACAATAATTGAAAAATTTCTAAATCAACCGAATTTGATTGCTGGGTCAGCTAAATCATTAAAAAATATGTATGATGTAACAAAAGAATGCGTTTTATTATTGGAAAATTGGGGGTTGGAAATTGATGGAAGTTGGGATCCAATAATGTTGCAAATTTTATTAAAAAAGCTCGACAAAGATACGCATTCATACTACGAACAGTCACTGAAAAATCCTAAGGAGTTACAGTCATTACAAGAATTTTTGAAGTTTATCGAGATGAAGTTTCAATCATTAGAGGCTGTAGGTTCCAAACAATTTTCTGCAATGAAATATAAAACAACATCAAGTCAGAAGGCTTCATCATTTTCAACAACATACAATCCAATAAAATGTCCAATTTGTGGTAACGGACATTTAATAATTAGTTGTCAAAAGTTTACAAAAATGACAGTTCAAGAACGAGAGGCTCAAATTAGAAAGCTGAATTTATGTTTAAATTGCTTTAGATTTGGACATCAAAGAAATACATGTTTTTCAAGAGGATGCAAGAAGTGTGAGGCAAAACATAATACTATGCTACACAAAGAAAGAACTATAAATCAACAAAGTCTATTCAAAAACAGCAAATTAGATGCAAGCAGTACCAGCCAAGCGAATTCAACAGTATGCAGTCATCCAACAAAAACAAAAGTAGCAGCAAAGATAAATACGGAAATAAATCAAGATATAAGAAATGTAACTTCGAATGTAGGATCATCATTTCGTAGAAAAGAAAGCTATGTGTTTCTGGGAACTGCTCTAGTGTCAGTGACAGGAGCAGATAATAAACAACGTGATTGCCGTGTATTACTTGATTCAGGTTCACAAGTTAACTTTATTACCGAAAAATTACAAAAACAACTGAAGTTAGATACCAAGTTTCAAAAAATGGAAATAAATGGAATTGGCAATCTACAATTTATACCCACAACAGATCGGGTTAATATTAATGTCCAATCTAAAGTTAAAAATTTCAATATTAATATTGATGCCCAAGTCATTAAAAACATAACGAGCGATCAACCACAACGATTCATCAACATCAATGATTGGAATATACCAAAATCCATTAAATTAGCTGACCCCAATTTTAACCAACCTCAACGAGTTGACATGTTGTTGGGAGCAGAAATGTATGGCGAATTGATGCAATCAGGGCAGATTAGATTACAGCAAGATTTACCAATGTTACAGGACACAGTATTTGGTTGGATAGTCCTGGGACGAATAAGACAAGCAGAGCCTGTAGCATCTCTCACAAGTATTTCAAACCAAGATCTGGAAGATGAATTAATAAAATTTTGGGAGTGTGAAGAAATCGAAGAAGTGAAACCTTTAACGAAAACGGAACAACAATGCGAAGAATTTTTTAAAGCAACAACTAAACGAAATAATCAAGGGAGATTTATAGTCAATTTGCCTATTTTGGTTTCTCCAGAATTACTGGGAGAATCAAGGCATATAGCTCTAAGAAGATTTATTAATTTAGAGAATAAATTATCAAAAAATTTAGAATTGAAAAAGCAGTATACACAATTTATGGATGAATATTATAAATTAGGGCATATGAAGAAAATTAATGAAGCTGATATTCCAAAACAACATTGTTTTTTACCACATCATTGCGTAATAAAAGAAGAGAGCAGTACGACTAAACTTAGAGTGGTTTTTGATGCATCAGCAAAAACATCGTCAGGACTTTCTCTCAATGATATTATGATGAAAGGAACAAAAACACAAGACGATTTATTTAACATTCTTTTAAGATTTCGAACATATAAATATGTTATCACAGCAGACATAAAACAGATGTACAGGCAAATTCAAGTCAACAAAAAAGATCAAAAATTGCAACTAATTATGTGGCGGTCAAATCCAAAGAACGAAATAAATTTTTATCAATTGACTACAGTAACATATGGAACCAGATCGGCTCCATACCTGGCTACGAGATGTTTAAATCAACTAGCAGCTGATGAATCAGTTAAATACCCAATGGCGGCACAAGTTATACAAGATTTTTACGTTGACGATATTATAACTGGTGGTAGCACTCTAACTGAAGCTATTGAAATTAAAAATCAATTAAGAAATTTGTTGAAATCAGCTCAATTAGAGTTGCATAAATGGGCTTCAAATGATGAAAGATTGCTCCTGGACATACCAAAAGATAACAGAGAAAAAGAGAAAGAATTTTCAAATGATGACCAAGGATATATAAAGACTCTCGGTTTATCGTGGCAACATCAAAATGACATATTTTCATTTAAAACAACTTGGGTAGATAATGAAATAAAGTTAACAAAACGAAAGGTTGTATCAGAAACGGCACGGTTATTCGATCCTTTAGGTTTGGTCAATCCAATTATTGTTATCGCAAAAATATATATACAAAAATTATGGAAATCAAAAGTAGATTGGGATGAAGAATTGAATCATGAGTTACAACTAGAATGGAATAATTTCCGAGAAAGATTAATAGACATCAACAAAATCAAAATTTCAAGATACGTGGGAGTCATATGTCATGTCAGGGCAGAGCTTCATATGTTCGGTGATGCTAGCGAGAAGGCTTACGGGGCAGCAGCTTATTTAAGATTTATTGATTCATCTGGGACTATCAATTGTAAATTATTCTGTTCGAAATCTAAAGTTGCTCCTGTGAAATTATTGACTCTTCCAAGATTAGAGCTGTGTGCAGCACGACTCGCAACAAAACTTGCAAATAAAATAAAGTCAGTACTTAAAATTAACATTGATGAGACATATTTATGGAGTGATTCACAAATAGTGTTGTCATGGATCAAAGGAGATCCAGGGTTATTCAAGACATATGTCGCTCACAGAATTGCTTATATACACGAAAAAACAAAAGTTCACCAATGGAAGTACGTGAACACCAAAGATAATCCGGCAGATTTATTATCAAGGGGCATATGGTCGAAACAAACCAGCGAACTAGAAAAATGGTTTTATGGACCACAATTTTTACAATTGAAAGAAGAAGAATGGCCACAAAATCAATTTGAGGTTATGAGGTTAGAAGAAGAAGAGAGAAAAACGTCATTAATTGCAAAGGGTGAAGACAATGAAGTAGAAAACGATCATCCACTGTATAAAATCAATCATCGTAATTCATACAACGTTTTGCTTCGAACGATGGCCTATGTGTTAAGATTCATTGGAATAATGAAAAAGGAAAGAAGTGAAAATAGTTCGAAAGGCTGTTTAACAGTAACAGAGATGAATGATGCATTGTCATTAATTATTAAAGTGGTGCAGAAGAAACATTATTCGAATGAATTGAAGCAACTTCAACAAAGCAACAAAATTGCGAAAAATAGCAAAATAAGTTCATTAACACCGTTTTTAGATACACAAGGAATTATAAGAGTAGGAGGTAGATTAGATAATGCTTCAATATCGTACGATGCAAAGTATCCAATTGTATTACCAGGAGAAGAGTTTTTATCAAAATTAATAATCGAACATTTACACAAGAAACATTTTCATGCGGGACCACTAGCTTTATTCACTTTTTCTAGGCAGAAATTTTGGATAACACAAGGAAGAAATGTGTGCAGAGCAGTGACAAGAAATTGTATTAAATGTGCAAGATCAAATCCACAACTTTTACAGCAAATAATGGGCAATTTACCATCAGAAAGGGTTCTACCTTCAAGACCATTTAGCAATACCGGTGTTGATTTTTGCGGACCTATTTGGACACATTACTTAATAAGAGGGAAACGACCGCAAAAATCGTATATTGCAGTATTTTGCTGTTTTGCAACAAAAGCGATACATATGGAAGTAGTGTCTGACTTAACATCTGACGCATTTATTGGTGCATTAAAACGTTTCGTTGCAAGAAGAGGTTTATGTGAAAATATATTTTGCGACAACGCTACTAATTTTGTAGGAGCAAAAAATAAGTTAGACGAATTAAAAATATTACTTAGTAAACAAGAAGAACAAAATAAAATTATAAATAGTTGCGGCACTAACAATGTTCAATTTCATTTTGCACCTCCGAGATCCCCACATTTTGGAGGTTTGTGGGAAGCAGCTGTTAAATCTGCAAAAAAATTGTTATTTAAAACTTTAGCATCGGCTTCATTAACATTTGAGGAACTCAACACAATGGTAGCAGAAGCAGAAGCCGTACTGAATTCGAGGCCATTAACACCATTTTCTTGTGATCCAAACGATTTGACAGCGCTCACTCCAGGACATTTTCTAGTGGGGGATCCATTAATAGCATTACCACAGCCCAATATGCAAGACAACAAGATTACTACGTTATCAAGATGGAAACTTGTTTCAGCTTTACGCCAAGAGTTTTGGAAAAGATGGCATATCGAATATTTGTCGCAGTTACAGCAAAGATACAAATGGAAAGAGCCTTCAAAGAATGTATATCCAGGTATGATGGTAATTATCAAAGACGAGAATGCTCCTCCATTGAAATGGCCATTAGGTAGAGTAGAAGAAATTATCAAAGGTGAAGATGGGTTTGTACGAGTAGTAACAATTAGAACAGCAAGCGGTGTGTTTAAACGCGCTATACATAATATAGCACCTATTCCAATAGAAGATAAAGAACAAATAGAGAAGAAAGATGAAAATAAAAAGAAGAAAGAGAATGCTGAAATTATTGCTCCCAATAAAAGGCGAAGGATAGACAGTCCGTTCAGCGCAACAATGTTTTTATATCTAACAATTTTGTTTCTTCCGTTACTTGCCTTAGGAAAGTCGACGACACCCTTTAATGTAACAACACTTCAACCGAACGGAGCATACTTTGAAAAAGTAGGAAGTGGAAAATTAATTGCCACTCATTGGAATTTAGTGGTTTATCACAATATGTCCAACTATTGGTACTCTGAAGCAATGATTATGAAAGGCTTAACACAAATGAAAGATATAACTAATAAAATAAAAAATGCTGATATGGTTAAATTATTACTGGAAAAATATGAGCATAAGATAGACAAAATTCAAGAAAGGAATCAACTTTTATTTAACAATATATCTCATTATGATCGCAAAAAACGAGGACTTATAAACGTCGTAGGCAACATAGCCAACAAATTATTTGGAGTGTTGGACGACGAATATGCTGAAAAAATTGAAAATGTTGTAAAAAACTTAGAATTTAATCAAAAGAAGGCACTTCACTTAATTCATAACCAAACATATATTATAGAAGCTACAACAAATTTATTGAAGAAAAATGAAGAGGAAAGAAACCAGCATTTGAAGATAATTCAAGATGAAATTGAAGAGATTCAAAGAACGTTAAAATTCTTGTTACCGCATGAACAAGAAGAGAAGGTTCAAAATTTCTTTTTAATGGTAGGGCAGTACTTAATGTTAATTATTGACGAATTTCAAGAAATACAGACAACAATGTTGCACATAATGAGAGATGCACAACATGGAAAATTCAATACAGTTATTCTAACACCAAATCAAATAGCCGAACATCTTGAGGAATTGCGTCAGATCATTCCAACAGAACAATTAAAAATTCCATCATTAATACAAATATATGGAATGACAAGTATTAGCACTAAATTTTCCAGAGAATCTATTATTTTTGTCATAAATATTCCCTTACTAAGAACAATGGAATTCGAAATTTATAATATTGTATCTTTCCCAGTAAAAATGAACAATTCATCAGTTGAAATAATTCCAAACACAAAATACATAATGGCCAATTTACATAGGGATACGATCTACCCATTATCTAAAGAAGAATTTTCGGATTGCGTATTTTATAAAACAAGTGGATATCTATGCAATCAACTGTATCCATTGTTAACCAAATCATCAACTCAACTGGAATGTGAGATTCAACTGTTAACTCAACAAACTATTTCAGATAAATGTACGCTTAAAATATCAAAATCTAGAAAAGCTTGGATACCACTATATCAGAAAAATGCATGGTTGTTTTCATTACACAAACAAAATAAAATAGATAATCTTGTTTGTCATGATCAAGCATACTCAATGAAATTACCAGAAGCCGGGTTACTAAAATTTTATGACGATTGTATACTCAAAGATGATGAATTTATAATTGAATCGTTTAAAAGGAGAAATTATCAAGTTAATACACCATTCGATGACGTCCAATCATTGCCAGAGTTTAATTTTACATTTTTTGAAGTTGAACATGTTAAACAGTTCAATGTTAAACATGAACCGTATATAGCTGCATATGGCAAGATTAAACAACAATTACAAAAATTAAAAGAACAAGATTATAGTTATGAAGATAACTCTCGTAATGATACACATCACTATATAACTAGTTATTTGGGTTTAACAATCGACATTATCAGTTTTGTGCTCATCATTAGATTTTTAATAAAATTCAAAAATGCAACTATTAATCAACAAGCCACAATAGCTCCAGCTACTTCAAGACAGCAATATCATCTTGATGCACTAGACATCAACGCGGGGGAGAATGTTAATTAATGCAGCCAACTGTACTTTTTTATCATAAAAAAAAAAAAAAAAAAAAAAAAAAAAAAAAAAAAATATATAATATTTCTTAAAATAATCTAAAATTAGTATTGTTAATACAAAGTCTTTAAATGTGGTAAAAAGGATATATTGTGATTTAAAACTATACATTTTTTGTTGTAGCAGGTAGTAAAATGTTTTTAAATGATCTGAAAATAATCTAAAAATAATTTGAAGATGCACATGTTTTTTATTTTTATTGCTTGGCCTTATTTTTGAAGATAAGGATAATAAAATAGTAGGTAAACTTGAAATGGCATAAAAGATAAAGAATATTTTGAATATACATACAAAGTTAAAATACAATCAATTTAATATTTGTTATTTATCACATTATAAAAATTTCCAAAATAATAAAAATAAATTTAGTAAGAATTATGTATCTAATTACTATTAAGAAAAAGAGTGGGAGAAATATGTAATATAAATTTTTTGTATATAAACCATAGATTTAAGGAAATAAAAGGAGTTAAAAATTTAGAATACAGAAGACACACTTCTTTTAAATTTTGACAGAGAATTATTATTGTTATTAAACGCAGGAATCCTAGTTTAATACTATAATAATTACTTGTGACGAATTTCAATTTAGAACACGCCAGCTATTTATTTTCGAGACAGAAAGTCATTATTTCATTGAACGTAGGAATCCTAGTTCTTTGTTGTAATAATTATATGTGACAAAATAAAATCAGCGAGTACAGGAGACAATAATTTTTAAGGAAAAAATTATAATACTTTACAATCGCTATATCTCTTCTAGTTTAGCCAGAAAACGCGTTTAAAGTTTTGCAAAAGATTTTTTTAAATATCTCCAAAAATATTTTTGCTACAGCCTATTATCATATATTGGCGGAATCTGTGGACTCCCAGTGATCACAAAAAACACTTAAAATCGCTCTATCTCTTCTAGTTTAGCCAGAAAACGCGTTTA
The DNA here is from genome assembly GCF_029603195.1 of Condylostylus longicornis. Taxonomy (NCBI): domain Eukaryota; kingdom Metazoa; phylum Arthropoda; class Insecta; order Diptera; family Dolichopodidae; genus Condylostylus; species Condylostylus longicornis. The sequence continues at coordinate 21,192 of NW_026578570.1, forward strand.
AAGTTTTGCAAAAGATTTTTTTAAATATCTCCAAAAATATTTTTGCTACAGCCTATTATCATATATTGGCGGAATCTCTGGACTCCCAGTGATCACAAAAAACACTTAAAATCGCTCTATCTCTTCTAGTTTAGCCAGAAAACGCGTTTAAAGTTTTGCAAAAGATTTTTTTAAATATCTCCAAAAATATTTTTGCTACAGCCTATTATCATATATTGGCGGAATCTGTGGACTCCCAGTGATCACAAAAAACACTTAAAATCGCTCTATCTCTTCTAGTTTAGCCAGAAAACGCGTTTAAAGTTTTGCAAAAGATTTTTTTAAATATCTCCAAAAATATTTTTGCTACAGCCTATTATCATATATTGGCGGAATCTGTGGACTCCCAGTGATCACAAAAAACACTTAAAATCGCTCTATCTCTTCTAGTTTAGCCAGAAAACGCGTTCAAAGTTTTGCAAAAGATTTTTTTAAATATCTCCAAAAATATTTTTGCTACAGCCTATTATCATATATTGGCGGAATCTGTGGACTCCCAGTGATCACAAAAAACACTTAAAATCGCTCTATCTCTTCTAGTTTAGCCAGAAAACGCGTTCAAAGTTTTGCAAAAGATTTTTTTAAATATCTCCAAAAATATTTTTGCTACAGCCTATTATCATATATTGGCGGAATCTGTGGACTCCCAGTGATCACAAAAAACACTTAAAATCGCTCTATCTCTTCTAGTTTAGCCAGAAAACGCGTTTAAAGTTTTGCAAAAGATTTTTTTAAATATCTCCAAAAATATTTTTGCTACAGCCTATTATCATATATTGGCGGAATCTGTGGACTCCCAGTGATCACAAAAAACACTTAAAATCGCTCTATCTCTTCTAGTTTAGCCAGAAAACGCGTTTAAAGTTTTGCAAAAGATTTTTTTAAATATCTCCAAAAATATTTTTGCTACAGCCTATTATCATATATTGGCGGAATCTGTGGACTCCCAGTGATCACAAAAAACACTTAAAATCGCTCTATCTCTTCTAGTTTAGCCAGAAAACGCGTTTAAAGTTTTGCAAAAGATTTTTTTAAATATCTCCAAAAATATTTTTGCTACAGCCTATTATCATATATTGGCGGAATCTGTTCACTCCCAGTGATCACAAAAAACACTTAAAATCGCTCTATCTCTTCTAGTTTAGCCAGAAAAGTTTTGCAAAAGATTTTTTTAAATATCTCCAAAAATATTTTTGCTACAGCCTATTATCATATATTGGCGGAATCTGTGGACTCCCAGTGATCACAAAAAACACTTAAAGTCGCTCTATCTCTTCTAGTTTAGCCAGAAAACGCGTTTAAAGTTTTGCAAAAGATTTTTTTAAATATCTCCAAAAATATTTTTGCTACAGCCTATTATCATATATTGGCGGAATCTGTGGACTCCCAGTGATCACAAAAAACACTTAAAATCGCTCTATCTCTTCTAGTTTAGCCAGAAAACGCGTTTAAAGTTTTGCAAAAGATTTTTTTAAATATCTCCAAAAATATTTTTGCTACAGCCTATTATCATATATTGGCGGAATCTGTGAACTCCCAGTGATCACAAAAAACACTTAAAATCGCTCTATCTCTTCTAGTTTAGCCAGACAACGCGTTTAAAGTTTTGCAAAAGATTTTTTTAAATATCTCCAAAAATATTTTTGCTACAGCCTATTATCATATATTGGCGGAATCTGTGAACTCCCAGTGATCACAAAAAACACTTAAAATCGCTCTATCTCTTCTAGTTTAGCCAGAAAACGCGTTTAAAGTTTTGCAAAAGATTTTTTCAAATATCTCCAAAAATATTTTTGCTACAGCCTATTATCATATATTGGCGGAATCTGTGGACTCCCAGTGATCACAAAAAACACTTAAAGTCGCTCTATCTCTTCTAGTTTAGCCAGAAAACGCGTTTAAAGTTTTGCAAAAGATTTTTTTAAATATCTCCAAAAATATTTTTGCTACAGCCTATTATCATATATTGGCGGAATCTGTGGACTCCCAGTGATCACAAAAAACACTTAAAATCGCTCTATCTCTTCTAGTTTAGCCAGAAAACGCGTTTAAAGTTTTGCAAAAGATTTTTTTAAATATCTCCAAAAATATTTTTGCTACAGCCTATTATCATATATTGGCGGAATCTGTGGACTCCCAGTGATCACAAAAAACACTTAAAATCGCTCTATCTCTTCTAGTTTAGCCAGAAAACGCGTTTAAAGTTTTGCAAAAGATTTTTTTAAATATCTCCAAAAATATTTTTGCTACAGCCTATTATCATATATTGGCGGAATCTGTGGACTCCCAGTGATCACAAAAAACACTTAAAATCGCTCTATCTCTTCTAGTTTAGCCAGAAAACGCGTTTAAAGTTTTGCAAAAGATATTTTTAAATATCTCCAAAAATATTTTTGCTACAGCCTATTATCATATATTGGCGGAATCTCTGGACTCCCAGTGATCACAAAAAACACTTAAAATCGCTCTATCTCTTCTAGTTTAGCCAGAAAACGCGTTTAAAGTTTTGCAAAAGATTTTTTTAAATATCTCCAAAAATATTTTTGCTACAGCCTATTATCATATATTGGCGGAATCTGTGGACTCCCAGTGATCACAAAAAACACTTAAAATCGCTCTATCTCTTCTAGTTTAGCCAGAAAACGCGTTTAAAGTTTTGCAAAAGATTTTTTTAAATATCTCCAAAAATATTTTTGCTACAGCCTATTATCATATATTGGCGGAATCTGTGGACTCCCAGTGATCACAAAAAACACTTAAAATCGCTCTATCTCTTCTAGTTTAGCCAGAAAACGCGTTCAAAGTTTTGCAAAAGATTTTTTTAAATATCTCCAAAAATATTTTTGCTACAGCCTATTATCATATATTGGCGGAATCTGTGGACTCCCAGTGATCACAAAAAACACTTAAAATCGCTCTATCTCTTCTAGTTTAGCCAGAAAACGCGTTCAAAGTTTTGCAAAAGATTTTTTTAAATATCTCCAAAAATATTTTTGCTACAGCCTATTATCATATATTGGCGGAATCTGTGGACTCCCAGTGATCACAAAAAACACTTAAAATCGCTCTATCTCTTCTAGTTTAGCCAGAAAACGCGTTTAAAGTTTTGCAAAAGATTTTTTTAAATATCTCCAAAAATATTTTTGCTACAGCCTATTATCATATATTGGCGGAATCTGTGGACTCCCAGTGATCACAAAAAACACTTAAAATCGCTCTATCTCTTCTAGTTTAGCCAGAAAACGCGTTTAAAGTTTTGCAAAAGATTTTTTTAAATATCTCCAAAAATATTTTTGCTACAGCCTATTATCATATATTGGCGGAATCTGTGGACTCCCAGTGATCACAAAAAACACTTAAAATCGCTCTATCTCTTCTAGTTTAGCCAGAAAACGCGTTTAAAGTTTTGCAAAAGATTTTTTTAAATATCTCCAAAAATATTTTTGCTACAGCCTATTATCATATATTGGCGGAATCTGTTCACTCCCAGTGATCACAAAAAACACTTAAAATCGCTCTATCTCTTCTAGTTTAGCCAGAAAAGTTTTGCAAAAGATTTTTTTAAATATCTCCAAAAATATTTTTGCTACAGCCTATTATCATATATTGGCGGAATCTGTGGACTCCCAGTGATCACAAAAAACACTTAAAGTCGCTCTATCTCTTCTAGTTTAGCCAGAAAACGCGTTTAAAGTTTTGCAAAAGATTTTTTTAAATATCTCCAAAAATATTTTTGCTACAGCCTATTATCATATATTGGCGGAATCTGTGGACTCCCAGTGATCACAAAAAACACTTAAAATCGCTCTATCTCTTCTAGTTTAGCCAGAAAACGCGTTTAAAGTTTTGCAAAAGATTTTTTTAAATATCTCCAAAAATATTTTTGCTACAGCCTATTATCATATATTGGCGGAATCTGTGAACTCCCAGTGATCACAAAAAACACTTAAAATCGCTCTATCTCTTCTAGTTTAGCCAGACAACGCGTTTAAAGTTTTGCAAAAGATTTTTTTAAATATCTCCAAAAATATTTTTGCTACAGCCTATTATCATATATTGGCGGAATCTGTGAACTCCCAGTGATCACAAAAAACACTTAAAATCGCTCTATCTCTTCTAGTTTAGCCAGAAAACGCGTTTAAAATTTTGCAAAAGATTTTTTTAAATATCTCCAAAAATATTTTTGCTACAGCCTATTATCATATATTGGCGGAATCTGTGGACTCCCAGTGATCACAAAAAACACTTAAAATCGCTCTATCTCTTCTAGTTTAGCCAGAAAACGCGTTTAAAGTTTTGCAAAAGATTTTTTTAAATATCTCCAAAAATATTTTTGCTACAGCCTATTATCATATATTGGCGGAATCTGTGAACTCCCAGTGATCACAAAAAACACTTAAAATCGCTCTATCTCTTCTAGTTTAGCCAGAAAACGCGTTTAAAGTTTTGCGAAAGATTTTTTTAAATATCTCCAAAAATATTTTTGTTACAGCCTATTATCATATATTGGCGGAATCTGTGGACTCCCAGTGATCACAAAAAACACTTAAAATCGGTATATCTCTTCTAGTTTAGCCAGAAAACGCGTTTAAAGTTTTGCAAAAGATTTTTTTAAATATCTCCAAAAATATTTTTGCTACAGCCTATTATCATATATTGGCGGAATCTGTGGACTCCCAGTGATCACAAAAAACACTTAAAATCGCTCTATCTCTTCTAGTTTAGCCAGAAAACGCGTTTAAAGTTTTGCAAAAGATTTTTTTAAATATCTCCAAAAATATTTTTGCTACAGCCTATTATCATATATTAGCGGAATCTCTGGACTCCCAGTGATCACAAAAAACACCTAAAATCGCTCTATCTCTTCTAGTTTAGCCAGAAAACGCGTTTAAGGTTTTGCAAAAGATTTTTTTAAATATCTCCAAAAATATTTTTGCTACAGCCTATTATCATATATTGGCGGAATCTGTGAACTCCCAGTGATCACAAAAAACACTTAAAATCGCTCTATCTCTTCTAGTTTAGCCAGAAACGCGTTTAAAGTTTTGCAAAAGATTTTTTTAAATATCTCCAAAAATATTTTTGCTACAGCCTATTATCATATATTGGCGGAATCTGTGGACTCCCAGTGATCACAAAAAACACTTAAAATCGCTCTATCTCTTCTAGTTTAGCCAGAAAACGCGTTTAAAGTTTTGCAAAAGATTTTTTTAAATATCTCCAAAAATATTTTTGCTACAGCCTATTATACATATATTGGCGGAATCTGTGGACTCCTAGTGATCACAAAAAACACTTAAAATCGCTCTATCTCTTCTAGTTTAGCCAGAAAACGCGTTTAAAGTTTTGCAAAAGATTTTTTTAAATATCTCCAAAAATATTTTTGCTACAGCCTATTATCATATCAGTGGCTTCAAGCACAAACGACTTAAGTCTCTTTTAGTGATTTCGAGATAAATGCATTTTAAACTTTAAATTAAATTTTGAAAAAAGTTATGAAGTTTTTTGAACCAATTTTTTTTTTAATTGAAAGATAATTAAAAAAGGAAGCGATTAACTCATAATCTGAAGTAAAACAACTAATAGTATTCTCATAATTATGAAAAAAGTGAGATAGGCGGTTATACAAAATTTATAAAAAGCACTTTGCAAAGCATAACTCGACTTAGGCGATTTGTGAAAAATTACTTTTGTATTTTCGTCAAACTTAAGTCGACTTAAGCTGTTATTGCAAAACTGAAGATATGGTTTTAGGTGACTTAAGTTATACTAAAAAGGAAAGAAATATATATATTATTTTTACGTTATTTGATTTTTCACTTTTTTTTCAAATCATTGTCATAAAAAACATAAATTGAGGTAAAAAATGAATAAACTTCAAGTAAAAATTATTTCTAAAAGTTTAAAAATAATTTTTTCATTAAATTTAAGAAAGGCGACAGTATCTTTTATTCTCTCTCGAATTCTCCAACTAAATATGGATGAGTATACGTATCTGTTAAATCTCTAGTCTTAATCGTTTTGTAAAATTTGTAAACCAAAAGATTAAAAAATTGCATCAAGTACTCTAAATTTTTCTTTTTTGGGACTAATTTTCTCTTCTTCTTCAATTCGGAGTATATCTTGAAAATCTAACTAGTTAACACCTCGTCTTAAGATATAAAAAATCTTTGTATAAACTGTTCTTGTAAAATATTTTTGGAAGTCAATTTTTTGAAATCTGTGGTGCGACTCTTTCCACTTAAGAAAATTTCAAAAAGTAATTGAATTACAAAAAGGCTTCTTTGTGCAACAGATCTGATAAAGTTGTTACATTATTGTAAAAATGAGCACATAGAGTAATCTCTAAAATGAGTTTATGAGTTTTGTGTTTGTTATTTTATTTATGTACTATAGTCCATATGACCTTCTTACTTGTTCATAATGGTACTAAATGCGAATTAATTAAAATTTTTAAATCAAAAACAAAATGAAATCGAGTGTGAGTCATTACAACTACTGTAATGAGAAGTCGAATTTGATAGTGAATTCGAACTCGTATAGAAAATAATAATTCGATACTTGTGACAATTAAATCTTGGAGACGTATTATTAATTACATATAGAAAATGGTTTGTTCGCCAGTTTTTCTCTAAGTTCTGCCGTAAAAAGTATATAAATCTCCGTAAAACGTTGTGGCAAAGTAAATTGGTTCGGAATTTGCTCTCCTATCATAGAGTATATAAGTATTTGATTATCAAATAAACAAAGAATATTGTAAGTTTGCTCGACATTTTTATTTTAGCTGTCAGCATTTACTTTTTAATTAAGACTCCATACAAATGGACCACGAGTCAGTTTCGAGCGTTCATGTACTTGAGTGCATTTAGGAAGCCCGGTCGCGAAAAAATAAGCGAATTTTTCTAACCGTTCGGCAAATTGTAAAAGGATTTTTCTTAAAACAATAAAAGTAGAAAGCCTTTCATATTTTTTCATCTCTACAGATATGTTCACATGCCCAATAGGACCCGAAAACTTGCTTTTGAATGTTGTCAATTTTAAAATCAGGATCATTATTAATACAGTCACCACGACCAAAGTCAATTGCAGTTTTCAAAACTGTATTAACTTCGGTTTTCAAAGTTATGTAAATACTTGTTTATTTACTATAGGACCAGTTTCGCTAATTTCTATGCTTTAAAACACTTTGAATCCGTTATGTTAATTTCAAATATATTGCAATACATCTAATATCCACTACAATCATTTCAGCTCGCCTAGCAAGTTCCAAATTTTTTAACGTACATTGATTAAGCGTGGATAAAGTTTATATTGGATAATTTTTGCATTATTTAACAATTTCCAACATCAGCACATTTAAAAACAATAATAAATAACTGTCTTTGTAAAAAATACTTCCTTCGAAATAACAAAAATATAAAAAATATTTGAAAATCGAAGAAATATAATCTTACGGAAATGAGTAATAAAAGGTATAACAAAATATTGTTCCCAGACGTACCAATTTTATCTATTGAAACCCTTGCATATTATAATAATTTGAATTTTCTAACAAAATGTGTTTTACTAGTTTATAATAAAAATATTGCTTTGTAATACAATAATTAGAATAAAAACTCTTGTTAAACACAAAAATTTGATCTTCCTAATAACATGTGTTTTACAAGGGCGTAATAAGACAACACTTTGTTTAATAATACAATTATGTTAGACCACAAAGGCAAAACAATCTACCATCAGGTAGCTAGCCACGTGTCATTTTAACATGGGAACTCCGTCAATTGAAAAAAACATTTGTCGCAGGTAAACCACGAAATGACCTACAAGATTATTTGTTAAATAAAAAAATTCAAATCTTAAACATGGGATATTTGGGTAATTAGAGCATTAATAATGCAGGTAAATTCTGCAGATGTTTTATATTTTGTGTTAAAAAATACAACTATCTTATTTGTCGCTGAATGTAAGATTTAATTTTAACTATAGTGAACAAGTATTAAATCATGGACATAAAGTACCTACACTATATATCACATAAAATAATATGTTAATACGTTATAAAATATTTTTTATTATAAAAAACTAAAAAATATTCTATACTAATCATGTATTATTTCGAACACTAAACGCTTAACTTTGGTTTTTGTTTCTTATTTGCACGCGTTATAAAAACCTAACTCAACATAAGAAGCCTTTTGGAATATAATTGCATTTGCAATAATCGCCTAACTCGAGATGAGTTTAAACAACCAACAATTATTATTTTACACAAATCGCTTATCTCGAGTTAATATTTAAAAACACTCAAAATTAATTTTGCAACAAAAGCTTAACTCGAGATAAGCGGTTATAAAAATTCATACATGAAAAAAAAAATGTCACTAATTTTGATTTGCAACAATAGCCTATCTCGAAATAAGTGGTTTGTGAAAAACATAAAAAAGATGTTTTCTGCTCTTAACTCGATTTAGGCGATTAGTGCAAGTGCACGTAGCCACCATTTCGAGTTAGGTCATGTGTGAATTCGACAATAACTCCGGCTACAACAGTCGTAGAACCACCAAATTTTGTGAGCATATGAAACTCAAAACGGAGAATTCGCTGGTAAACATATCTCATTTTTGTCTTAACTCGAGTTAGGCGGTTTGTGTTTGAGACCACTGATATATTGGCGGAATCTGTGGACTCCCAGTGATCACAAAAAACACTTAAAATCGCTATATCTCTTCTAGTTTAGCCAGAAAACGCGTTTAAAGTTTTGCAAAAGATTTTTTTAAATATCTCCAAAAATATTTTTGCTACAGCCTATTATCATATATTGGCGGAATCTGTGAACTCCCAGTGATCACAAAAAACACTTAAAATCGCTCTATCTCTTCTAGTTTAGCCAGAAAACGCGTTTAAAGTTTTGCAAAAGATTTTTTTAAATATCTCCAAAAATATTTTTGCTACAGCCTATTATCATATATTGGCGGAATCTGTGGACTCCCAGTGATCACAAAAAACACTTAAAATCGCTCTATCTCTTCTAGTTTAGCCAGAAAACGCGTTTAAAGTTTTGCAAAAGATTTTTTTAAATATCTCCAAAAATATTTTTGCTACAGCCTATTATCATATATTGGCGGAATCTGTGAACTCCCAGTGATCACAAAAAACACTTAAAATCGCTCTATCTCTTCTAGTTTAGCCAGAAAACGCGTTTAAAATTTTGCAAAAGATTTTTTTAAATATCTCCAAAAATATTTTTGCTACAGCCTATTATCATATCTGTGGAATCTGTGAACTCCCAGTGATCACAAAAAACACTTAAAATCGCTCTATCTCTTCTAGTTTAGCCAGAAAACGCGTTTAAAGTTTTGCAAAAGATTTTTTTAAATATCTCCAAAAATATTTTTGCTACAGCCTATTATCATATATTGGCGGAATCTGTGGACTCCTAGTGATCACAAAAAACACTTAAAATCGCTCTATCTCTTCTAGTTTAGCCAGAAAACGCGTTTAAAGTTTTGCAAAAGATTTTTTTAAATATCTCCAAAAATATTTTTGCTACAGCCTATTATCATATATTGGCGGAATCTGTGGACTCCCAGTGATCACAAAAAACACTTAAAATCGCTCTATCTCTTCTAGTTTAGCCAGAAAACGCGTTTAAAGTTTTGCAAAAGATTTTTTTAAATATCTCCATAAATATTTTTGCTACAGCCTATTATCATATATTGGCGGAATGTGTGAACTCCCAGTGATCACAAAAAACACTTAAAATCGCTCTATCTCTTCTAGTTTAGCCAGAAAACGCGTTTAAAGTTTTGCAAAAGATTTTTTTAAATATCTCCAAAAATATTTTTGCTACAGCCTATTATACATATATTGGCGGAATCTGTGGACTCCTAGTGATCACAAAAAACACTTAAAATCGCTCTATCTCTTCTAGTTTAGCCAGAAAACGCGTTTAAAGTTTTGCAAAAGATTTTTTTAAATATCTCCAAAAATATTTTTGCTACAGCCTATTATCATATATTAGCGGAATCTCTGGACTCCCAGTGATCACAAAAAACACCTAAAATCGCTCTATCTCTTCTAGTTTAGCCAGAAAACGCGTTTAAGGTTTTGCAAAAGATTTTTTTAAATATCTCCAAAAATATTTTTGCTACAGCCTATTATCATATATTGGCGGAATCTGTGAACTCCCAGTGATCACAAAAAACACTTAAAATCGCTCTATCTCTTCTAGTTTAGCCAGAAAACGCGTTTAAAGTTTTGCAAAAGATTTTTTTAAATATCTCCAAAAATATTTTTGCTACAGCCTATTATCATATATTGGCGGAATCTGTGGACTCCCAGTGATCACAAAAAACACTTAAAATCGCTCTATCTCTTCTAGTTTAGCCAGAAAACGCGTTTAAAGTTTTGCAAAAGATTTTTTTAAATATCTCCAAAAATATTTTTGCTACAGCCTATTATACATATATTGGCGGAATCTGTGGACTCCTAGTGATCACAAAAAACACTTAAAATCGCTCTATCTCTTCTAGTTTAGCCAGAAAACGCGTTTAAAGTTTTGCAAAAGATTTTTTTAAATATCTCCAAAAATATTTTTGCTACAGCCTATTATCATATATTGGCGGAATCTGTGGACTCCCAGTGATCACAAAAAACACTTAAAATCGCTATATCTCTTCTAGTTTAGCCAGAAAACGCGTTTAAAGTTTTGCAAAAGATTTTTTTAAATATCTCCAAAAATATTTTTGCTACAGCCTATTATCATATATTGGCGGAATCTGTGAACTCCCAGTGATCACAAAAAACACTTAAAATCGCTCTATCTCTTCTAGTTTAGCCAGAAAACGCGTTTAAAGTTTTGCAAAAGATTTTTTTAAATATCTCCAAAAATATTTTTGCTACAGCCTATTATCATATATTGGCGGAATCTGTGGACTCCCAGTGATCACAAAAAACACTTAAAATCGCTATATCTCTTCTAGTTTAGCCAGAAAACGCGTTTAAAGTTTTGCAAAAGATTTTTTTAAATATCTCCAAAAATATTTTTGCTACAGCCTATTATCATATATTGGCGGAATCTGTGGACTCCCAGTGATCACAAAAAACACTTAAAATCGCTCTATCTCTTCTAGTTTAGCCAGAAAACGCGTTTAAAGTTTTGCAAAAGATTTTTTTAAATATCTCCAAAAATATTTTTGCTACAGCCTATTATCATATATTGGCGGAATCTGTGAACTCCCAGTGATCACAAAAAACACTTAAAATCGCTCTATCTCTTCTAGTTTAGCCAGAAAACGCGTTTAAAATTTTGCAAAAGATTTTTTTAAATATCTCCAAAAATATTTTTGCTACAGCCTATTATCATATCTGTGGAATCTGTGAACTCCCAGTGATCACAAAAAACACTTAAAATCGCTCTATCTCTTCTAGTTTAGCCAGAAAACGCGTTTAAAGTTTTGCAAAAGATTTTTTTAAATATCTCCAAAAATATTTTTGCTACAGCCTATTATCATATATTGGCGGAATCTGTGGACTCCCAGTGATCACAAAAAACACTTAAAATCGCTCTATCTCTTCTAGTTTAGCCAGAAAACGCGTTTAAAGTTTTGCAAAAGATTTTTTTAAATATCTCCATAAATATTTTTGCTACAGCCTATTATCATATATTGGCGGAATGTGTGAACTCCCAGTGATCACAAAAAACACTTAAAATCGCTCTATCTCTTCTAGTTTAGCCAGAAAACGCGTTTAAAGTTTTGCAAAAGATTTTTTTAAATATCTCCAAAAATATTTTTGCTACAGCCTATTATCATATATTGGCGGAATCTCTGGACTCCCAGTGATCACAAAAAACACTTAAAATCGGTATATCTCTTCTAGTTTAGCCAGAAAACGCGTTTAAAGTTTTGCAAAAGATTTTTTTAAATATCTCCGAAAATATTTTTGCTACAGCCTATTATCATATATTGGCGGAATCTGTGAACTCCCAGTGATCACAAAAAACACTTAAAATCGCTCTATCTCTTCTAGTTTAGCCAGAAAACGCGTTTAAAGTTTTGCAAAAGATTTTTTTAAATATCTCCAAAAATATTTTTGCTACAGCCTATTATCATATATTGGCGGAATCTGTGGACTCCCAGTGATCACAAAAATCACTTAAAATCGCTCTATCTCTTCTAGTTTAGCCAGAAAACGCGTTTAAAGTTTTGCAAAAGATTTTTTTAAATATCTCCAAAAATATTTTTGCTACAGCCTATTATCATATATTGGCGGAATCTGTGGACTCCCAGTGATCACAAAAAACACTTAAAATCGCTCTATCTCTTCTAGTTTAGCCAGAAAACGCGTTTAAAGTTTTGCAAAAGATTTTTTTAAATATCTCCAAAAATATTTTTGCTACAGCCTATTATCATATATTGGCGGAATCTGTGAACTCCCAGTGATCACAAAAAACACTTAAAATCGCTCTATCTCTTCTAGTTTAGCCAGAAAACGCGTTTAAAGTTTTGCAAAAGATTTTTTTAAATATCTCCAAAAATATTTTTGCTACAGCCTATTATCATATATTGGCGGAATCTGTGGACTCCCAGTGATCACAAAAAACACTTAAAATCGCTCTATCTCTTCTAGCTTAGCCAGAAAACGCGTTTAAAGTTTTGCAAAAGATTTTTTTAAATATCTCCAAAAATATTTTTGCTACAGCCTATTATCATATATTGGCGGAATCTCTGGACTCCCAGTGATCACAAAAAAACACTTAAAATCGCTCTATCTCTTCTAGTTTAGCCAGAAAACGCGTTTAAAATTTTGCAAAAGATTTTTTTAAATATCTCCAAAAATATTTTTGCTACAGCCTATTATCATATATTGGCGGAATCTGTGGACTCCCAGTGATCACAAAAAACACTTAAAATCGCTCTATCTCTTCTAGTTTAGCCAGAAAACGCGTTTAAAGTTTTGCAAAAGATTTTTTTAAATATCTCCAAAAATATTTTTGCTACAGCCTATTATCATATATTGGCGGGAATCTGTGAACTCCCAGTGATCACAAAAAACACTTAAAATCGCTCTATCTCTTCTAGTTTAGCCAGAAAACGCGTTTAAAGTTTTGGCAAAAGATTTTTTTAAATATCTCCAAAAATATTTTTGCTACAGCCTATTATCATATATTGGCGGGAATCTGTGGACTCCCAGTGATCACAAAAAACACTTAAAATCGGTATATCTCTTCATAGTTTAGCCAGAAAACGCGTTTAAAGTTTTGCAAAAGATTTTTTTAAATATCTCCAAAAATATTTTTGCTACAGCCTATTATCATATATTGGCGGAATCTGTGGACTCCCAGTGATCACAAAAAAACACTTAAAATCGCTCTATCTCTTCTAGTTTAGCCAGAAAAACGCGTTTAAAGTTTTGCAAAAGATTTTTTTAAATATCTCCAAAAATATTTTTTGCTACAGCCTATTATCATATATTGGCGGAATCTCTGGACTCCCAAGTGATCACAAAAAACACTTAAAATCGCTCTATCTCTTCTAGTTTAGCCAGAAAACGCGTTTTAAAGTTTTGCAAAAGATTTTTTTAAATATCTTCCAAAAATATTTTTGCTACAGCCCTATTATCATATATTGGCGGAATCTGTGAACTCCCAGTGATCACAAAAAACACTTAAAATCGCTCTATCTCTTCTAGTTTAGCCAGAAAACGCGTTTAAAGTTTTGCAAAAAGATTTTTTTAAATATCTCCAAAAATATTTTTGCTACAGCCTATTATCATATATTGGCGGAATCTGTGGACTACCCTAGTTGATCACAAAAAAACACTTAAAATCGCTCTATCTCTTCTAGTTTAGCCAGGAAAACGCGTTTAAAGTTTTGCAAAAGATTTTTTTAAATATCTCCAAAAATATTTTTGCTACAGCCTATATCATATATTGGCGGAATCTGTGGACTCCCTAGTGATCACAAAAAACACTTAAAATCGCTCTATCTCTTCTAGTTTAGCCAGAAAACGCGTTTAAAGTTTTGCAAAAGATTTTTTTAAATATCTCCAAAAATATTTTTGCTACAGCCTATTAGCATATATTGGCGGAATCTGTGACTCCCAGTGATCACAAAAAACACTTAAAATCGCTCTATCTCTTCTAGTTTAGCCCAGAAAACGCGTTTAAAGTTTTGCAAAAGATTTTTTTAAATATCTCCAAAAATATTTTTGCTACAGCCTATTATCATATATTGGCGGAATCTGTGAACTCCCAGTGATCACAAAAAACACTTAAAATCGCTCTATCTCTTCTAGTTTAAGCCAGAAGAAACGCGTTTAAAGTTTTGCAAAAGATTTTTTTAAATATCTCCAAAAATATTTTTGCTACAGCCTATTATCATATATTGGCGGAATCTGTGGACTCCCCAGTGATCACAAAAAACACTTAAAATCGCTCTATCTCTTCTAGTTTAGCCAGAAAACGCGTTTAAAGTTTTGCAAAAGATTTTTTTAAATATCTCCAAAAATATTTTTGCTACAGCCTATTATCATATATTGGCGGAATCTGTGGATCTCCCAGTGATCACAAAAAACACTTAAAATCGCTCTATCTCTTCTAGTTTAGCCAGAAAACGCGTTTTAAAGTTTTGCAAAAGATTTTTTTTAAATATCTCCAAAAATATTTTTGCTACAAGCCTATTATCATATATTGGCGGAATCTGTGGACTCCCAGTGATCACAAAAAACACTTAAAATCGCTATATCTCTTCTAGTTTAGCAGAAAACGCGTTTAAAGTTTTGCAAAAGATTTTTTTAAATATCTCCAAAAAATATTTTTGCTACAGCCTATTATCATATATTTGGGCGGGAATCTGTGGACTCCCAGTGATCACAAAAAAACACTTAAAATCGCTCTATCTCTTCTAGTTTAGCCAGAAAACGCGTTTAAAGTTTTTGCAAAAGATTTTTTTAAATATCTCCAAAAAATATTTTTGCTACAGCCTTTTATCATATATTGCGGAATCGGTGGACTCCCAGTGATCTCAAAAAACACATTAAAATCGCTCTTACTCTTCTAGTTTAGCCTGAAAACTGCGTTATATAGTTTTGCAAAAGATTTTTTTAAATATCTCCAAAATATTTTA
>NW_026578571.1:0-24153 GCF_029603195.1 Condylostylus longicornis
GCTCTGTCTACGCCACAGCAACTGTCAGACGAGCCCACTAGGAAGCGTCGTCGGATTCCAAAGTCTGGAGGGGCCCTGATGGGTTTTTGAGACTTTGTTCTACGAGACACAGACTTAAGAAGCATGCTATCCTCTTGTCTCCCGCCCTAGGAGCACCACCACACTTGGCAGTGCAATTGTTGTCTGAGCTCCCTAACTAGTAAGCTTGTGACATTTTCTCAACACTGTGGTCTACGGTCTTCGTTTCTCCCCTGTTAGAATGATGACTTCCTTCCTCGCCGTTTTCACTAGTTTCCTGTCTACGCTGCTCACGCTAGACACCCATGACCCTAAGTTCCTGGGTACGTTGTTTATCCTTCTCTTGTGGGGTTATATCTTGTACTTTACGCATCGCTTCATCCTCAGATGCCTAAAGTATCCTGCGTTCGTGGTCTTAATGATTTTGACCGGGTTTTTTATCTACGTTTCTATAGTTCAGTGTGTTTTCCCTTGGCTTTGCCCCCTGTTTTCTTACTTCGCTAACACATCGTCCGCATGGTTAACAGTATCTACGCTCTCTGTTGCTGGTACCTACGTGTTGAATTCCGGAATTTGCTGGACTTGCACTCTTCTCCCAATCGCAACCATGATTACCATTCCCACGCTTTGGGCCGCGAATCTTATCAGTAATGAAGAATAGATGTTATTTCCATGGTGGGGAATGAGGAAATTTAGACATTTCCGAACGCATTGGTGTTCATCAAAGGTCAAAATAATTTTTGAACAATGTCAATAGATTAAAATCACTGGGCTGCTCCGGGAATTGAACCCGGGACCTCTCGCACCCTAAGCGAGAATCATACCACTAGACCAAGCAACCACATATATATGAATTATAACTGTAATCACACAAAAAAAAACAAGTTGAGGTAAAGCCTTAGTATTATCACAACTGGTGTCTGTGATGGAGACGCATGCATCGTAAAGAGATGGAGACGCATGCAACAAAAACAAGTACTTGTACACTTCTCTTTATAATGTAATGAAGAATAGATGTTATTTCCATGGTGGGGAATGAGGAAATTTACGAACGCATTGGTGTTCATCAAAGGTCAAAATAATTTTTGAACAATGTCAATAGATTAAAATCACTGGGCTGCTCCGGGAATTGAACCCGGGACCTCTCGCACCCTAAGCAAGAATCATACCACTAGACCAAGCAACCACATATATATAAATTATAACTGTAATCACACAAAAAAAAACAAGTTGAGGTAAAGCCTTAGTATTATCACAACTGGTGTCTGTGATGGAGACGCATGCGTCGTAAAGAGATGGAGACGCATGCAACAAAAACAAGTACTTGTACACTTCTCTTTATAATGTAATGAAGAATTTCCATGGTGGGGAATGAGGAAATTTAGACATTTCCGAATGCACTGGTGTTCATCAAAGGTCAAAATAATTTTTGAACAATGTCAATAGATTAAAATCACTGGGCTGCTCCGGGAATTGAACCCGGGACCTCTCGCACCCTAAGCGAGAATCATACCACTAGACCAAGCAACCACATATATATGAATTATAACTGTAATCACACAAAAAAAAACAAGTTGAGGTAAAGCCTTAGTATTATCACAACTGGTGTCTGTGATGGAGACGCATGCATCGTAAAGAGATGGAGACGCATGCAACAAAAACAAGTACTTGTACACTTCTCTTTATAATGTAATGAAGAATAGATGTTATTTCCATGGTGGGGAATGAGGAAATTTAGACATTTCCGAACGCATTGGTGTTCATCAAAGGTCAAAATAATTTTTGAACAATGTCAATAGATTAAAATCACTGGGCTGCTCCGGGAATTGAACCCGGGACCTCTCGCACCCTAAGCGAGAATCATACCACTAGACCAAGCAACCACATATATATGAATTATAACTGTAATCACACAAAAAAAAAACAAGTTGAGGTAAAGCCTTAGTATTATCACAACTGGTGTCTGTGATGGAGACGCATGCGTCGTAAAGAGATGGAGACGCATGCAACAAAAAACAAGTACTTGTACACTTCTCTTTATAATGTAATGAAGAATAGATGTTATTTCCATGGTGGGGGAATGAGGAAATTTAGACATTTCCGAATGCACTGGTGTTCATCAAAGGTCAAAATAATTTTTGAACAATGTCAATAGATTAAAATCACTGGGCTGCTCCGGGAATTGAACCCGGGACCTCTCGCACCCTAAGCGAGAATCATACCACTAGACCAAGCAGCCACATATATATGAATTATAACTGTAATCACACAAAAAAAAACAAGTTGAGGTAAAGCCTTAGTATTATCACAACTGGTGTCTGTGATGGAGACGCATGCATCGTAAAGAGATGGAGACGCATGCAACAAAAACAAGTACTTGTACACTTCTCTTTATAATGTAATGAAGAATAGATGTTATTTCCATGGTGGGGAATGAGGAAATTTAGACATTTCCGAACGCATTGGTGTTCATCAAAGGTCAAAATAATTTTTGAACAATGTCAATAGATTAAAATCACTGAGCTGCTCCGGGAATTGAACCCGGGACCTCTCGCACCCTAAGCGAGAATCATACCACTAGACCAAGCAACCACATATATATGAATTATAACTGTAATCACACAAAAAAAAAACAAGTTGAGGTAAAGCCTTAGTATTATCACAACTGGTGTCTGTGATGGAGACGCATGCGTCGTAAAGAGATAGAGACGCATGCAACAAAAACAAGTACTTGTACACTTCTCTTTATAATGTAATGAAGAATAGATGTTATTTCCATGGTGGGGAATGAGGAAATTTAGACATTTCCGAATGCACTGGTGATGGGTTTTGAGACTTTGTTCTACGAGACACAGACTTAAGAAAACCAGGAAAAGAAATCAAGCATGCTATCCTCTTATCTCCCGCCCTAGGAGCCACCACCACACTTGGCAGTGCAATTGTTGTCTGAACTCGCTAACCCGTAAGCTTTTGATATTTTCTCAACCTCGGGATCTACGGTTTTCTTTCCCCCTTGTTAGAATGACAACCTCCTTCTTCTCCGTTTTTACGTGCTTTCTGTCTACGCTGCTCACGCTAGACATCCATGACCCTAATTTTCTGGGTATGTTGTTTATTCTACTTCTTTGTGGTTATATTGTATACTTCACGCATCATTTCATTCTCAGATGCCTAAAGTATCCTGCGTTCGTGGTCTTAATGATTTTGACCGGCTTTTTTATCTACGTTTCTATAATTCAGTGTGTTTTGCCCTGGCTTTTTCCCCATGGTTTCTTACTTTGCCAACTCTTCATCCATGTGGTTAACAGTATCCACGCTCTCTGCTGCTGGTACTTACGTGTTGAACTCCGGATTTTGCTGGACTTGCACCATTCTTCCATTCGCAACAATGACAATGATCACCATTCCCACGCTTTGGGCCGCGAATCTTATTAGTGGTCCGGTGAAGCGGAACCCAAGCTGTGGGGATCGTACGGTGTCCTCCTCCGCTATCAACGTTGTTTCAATTGAAGATGCTACCAAACTAATTCGTGCTGCAATTGAACCATTCGCCAACTTTGCAACTTCTGCAACCAGTCCAGCACCGACTCCCGCTAATCCAGCTGAGGATCTGCAAAAAGTTATTCATGAAATCCGTGCACTACTTGTCCCCCTAGAAACTCTGGTTCTTTCTATCGCCAATACCGTTGCTGAAGCTCCTACAGCCACCTATATTGCGATGGCTATGGAAAACCTCGCCGACAAACTTGACCATCTCACCACTGTTGAAGACACAATTGTTACTCCTTCTATGCCTTCTCCCACCCCGCCAACTCCAGTTTCCACGACACCAACATGCCCTGACACCGTGCTGACACCCCGTCGATCAGAAGTTCATCCCAGCATCACATGCGCCAACCAGTTCGCTCCCCTTGCTGAAGATGGCCCAGAAGACTACAACTATGACGATCTTACTATTGAACAGAGCGCGAACGCTAAATTCACAACAGTGCGACGAACTCCTACTTCAAAAGCTCGAAAAGTAACCATCAACCTTGCGTCTCGTGACCCAATTCCCGACGAATTAAAAGAAGACTTCGCCAAATTGTCCGAAGCTGAACTACTTGACAAACTCCGCAAACGGGAAGCAGAACGCAAGCAAGCTGAACGCGCCCCTGAATTTCTGACAGACGAAGAAAAGGAAATGTCGATGGATCAATTACATCGAAAATGGAAAGTTGAACGTCAACGACGCATGGAAACCCGTGAGATGCTGCGAACTTCCGATTTTGAGCCGTTAGGTGAACTCTCCGCAGAACAGAAGCTAGTTCCCCGCCGTGACATCCAACGACTCGTCAGTAACAGAAAAAGTGAAGTTTGGGCACAATCCATGCGTTCCAGGGGTATTGAAGTTCTTGAGTGTGAGGTGTGCCATCAATTGTATACTGAATTAAAAGGAAAGCACCAATGCATCGCAACTCGTTGGCAAACAGACGGATCCACGCCAGCTACCACGAAAGGCTTAGTCGTTACACAATCACAAGGTGGTCTACGATTACGAACAGCTGCAATTACAGATGAAGCCAAAGTATTAGCCGATTACGAACATCTACGATGCGCCAAAGAGGAAATAGAAGCTCGACATCGTCTGTTACAGTCCCCTACGCCTGCAGAACCCACAATGCCCGCAACTTCCGATATTCCAATGACCAACTTGGCGCAGTCCTCTACCCAACGGCGAATATTTCGTGCCCATTCTTTCGACTGTTAACCTGATACATACATTCCATTATAATTCGCCAAGCTCTGACTACCCTTCGTCTACGTGTTTTTTGTTGTCTACGTCCGTTCCTTCCTCGTTTTTCAGCAACTCTTCGTGTGATGATTTTGTCCATAAGCTCCAATTCATTGAATTTCTCAATCGTTCATCCTCGTTTCTTGCTCTCGTTGATTCTGGATCACAATTAAATATTATCTCTTATGTCCTTCTTCCCTTCCTTACATATGAATCCTGCTGTTCACCCATTCGGGCGTTGCATGGGGTTGGTGGCAAAGCTAACGACGTGGCTAAATGGATCGACTTACCTGTGACGTTGTCTAATTCTGTAACTGTGTCGGTGAAATGTGCGGTAGTAACTGATCTTCCATGTATTGCGTTATTTGGTCTTCCATTTTTGAGTCAACTTGGTGCGACATTCCTAATCGTGTTTTGAATACAATCTACGGGCCCATTGTCCTTCGCACTCCACCGTCTGTCGATCCTCCAGCTTCCAACTCTGCTTTCGCTACTTCGCCCTCCGTGACCCTCGATTTTTCAGATTCGCCATTAAATGAAGCTCAACGTCAAGAAGTCCGCGATCTGCTAAGCGAGTACGACGGCCTTTGGAGGGGCGAGCAGCGTGGAAAGGCCGCTGAACTCGAACATAGGATTCGTCTAACAACCGATCGACCTGTTGTCGTCCGCCCGCGTCCAATTACTGAGGAACAGAAGAAAGTTGTTGATGCAGAAGTACAGAAAATGTTAGATCAGAAAGTTATCCGCCCAAGTTGTTCATTCCGAAGTTGTGTTAGTACCAAAGAAGACAGGAGACTGGCGCTTTTGCATTGACTTCCGGGCGCTCAATAAAGTGACAATCAAAGATCGTTATCCACTCCCTCGCATCCAAGACTTGATCCACGCCATCAAAGGGTCCAAATACTTTGTCGCACTTGACTTACGAGCAGGGTATTGGTAAATACCAATGGAGGAAAGATCGATTAAATACACGGCATTTCGGTGCTTCAAAGGCTTGTATGAGTTCATTTGTATGCCCTTTGGGTTGACTAACGCCCCTGCAACCTTTCAGCGGATGGTTGACTTTTTGTTTGGCGACTTACGGTTTTCTGGGGTCCTCGCATATATTGATGATATTCTGGTTCATTCCCATTCCTTTCAACAGACGATGCAACTTCTACGAACAGTTTTTGAGCGTCTACGTGCCACGGGGTTGACTTTGAATCTCCCGAAAAGTGTGTTTTTTCCTAGAAAGCTGAAGTATCTTGGTCAACTGATTGTAGAGGGACAGCTTATTCCTGATCCAAAGAAAGTTGAAGCCCTCAGCCGTATCCAGTCGCCAACGAATCTCAATGATGTCAGAAGTCTTTTAGGTTTCCTTGGGTTCTATCATGCCTTTATCCCCCGTTATGCAGATATTATGACCCCGGTATTTGAATTATTACGCAGTCAGAAGAACACAAAAAGAAGCAATAAGCTAACTGAAGTCGAGAGTTCTCCCTACCCTGAAAACAGCTATTGCAAAGTCGCTCCTCACGAATGATCTCCGACAGGTCCACATACAGGATGCCCAATTCATTTTGCCCCCACAAGGTTTAGCGCAAGAGAAAGAATGGCTGAACTTGGTGCAGAAAGAAGTTTCTAATATGTATGATCCGCAGAAATGCCGGGAAGTGATCGAAGAGTTCTTTGAAGCTCTGTCTACGCCACAGCAACTGTCAGACGAGCCCACTAGGAAGCGTCGTCGGATTCCAAAGTCTGGAGGGGCCCTGATGGGTTTTTGAGACTTTGTTCTACGAGACACAGACTTAAGAAAACCAGGAAAAGAAATCAAGCATGCTATCCTCTTGTCTCCCGCCCTAGGAGCACCACCACACTTAGAAGTGCAATTGTTGTCTGAGCTCACTCACCCGTAAGCTTTTGATATTTTCTCAACCTCGGAATCTACGGTTTCCTTTCCCCCTTCTTAGAATGACAGCCGCCTTCTTCTCCGTTTTTACGTGCTTTCTGTCTACGCTGCTCACGCTAGACATCCATGACCCCAACTTTCTGGGTATGCTGTTTATCCTACTTCTTTGTGGTTATATTGTATACTTCACGCATCATTTCATTCTCAGATGCCTAAAGTATCCTGCGTTCGTGGTCTTAATGATTTTGACCGGCTTTTTTATCTACGTTTCCATAGTTCAGTGTGTTTTTCCCTGGCTTTTCCCCATGGTTTCTTACTTTGCCAACTCTTCATCCATGTGGGTAACGGTATCCACGCTCTCTGCTGCTGGTACTTACGTGTTGAACTCCGGATTTTGCTGGACTTGTACCGTTCTTCCGTTCGCAACAATGATCACCATTCCCACGCTTTGGGCCGCGAATCTTATTACTGGCGCTTTTGCATTGACTTCCGGGCGCTCAACAAAGTGACAATCAAAGATCGTTATCCACTCCCTCGCATCCAAGACTTGATCCACGCCATCAAAGGGTCCAAATACTTTGTTGCACTTGACTTACGAGCAGGGTATTGGGGCAAATACCAATGGAGGAAAGATCGATTAAATACACGGCATTTCGGTGCTTCAAAGGCTTGTATGAGTTCATTTGTATGCCCTTTGGGTTGACTAACGCCCCTGCAACCTTTCAGCGGATGGTTGACTTTTTGTTTGGCGACTTACGGTTTTCTGGGGTCCTCGCATATATTGATGATATTCTGGTTCATTCCCATTCCTTTCAACAGACGATGCAACTTCTACGAACAGTTTTTGAGCGTCTACGTGCCACGGGGTTGACTTTGAATCTCCCGAAAAGTGTGAAGTATCTTGGTCAACTGATTGTAGAGGGACAGCTTGTTCCTGATCCAAAGAAAGTTGAAGCCCTCAGCCGTATCCAGTCGCCAACGAATCTCAATGATGTCAGAAGTCTTTTAGGTTTCCTTGGGTTCTATCATGCCTTTATCCCCCGTTATGCAGATATTATGACCCCGGTATTTGAGTTATTACGCAGTCAGAAGAACACGAAAAGAAGCAATAAGCTAACTGAAGTCGAATGGACAAGCGAACACGAACGAGCAGTTGAAGAAGCGATTTCGAGATTGGCAAATTCGGTTCTTGAAATTCCACTTGATTCAGATGAGTTCATGGTGGAAACTGACGCATATGAGAAAGCGATTGGAGCTGCATTACACGTAAAGCATGAGGATGGAAACCTGTGGAATTCTATTCGAAGACATTGTCCACGATTCAGAAGAACTGGCCTGCGAGAGAACGTGAAGCTTACGCAATCGTTGCAGCACTACAAAAGTTTGATCATTACTTACGGGGCCGCACATTCGTTGTGCACACGGATCATGAAAGTCTAAGATGGATGCTAGATTGTCCAAAAGGAAAGATTGCACGGTGGGCAAGCGCATTGGCTGAATACGATATGCAAATCTATCACAAAAGTGGCAAAGAACTCGTGCACATCGACTTCTTATCACGATTCTTGGATCAAGAAGACGACGGAACACTACGCGATAGAATGTGCTTTTTCACGTCAACAGAACCGATCCCTGAACTACAAGACATTATCAACGCGCAGAAACAAGAACCAACTCCAACGACTCTAGGATTCTCACGCAAAAACAATATCATCTATTACCACGGACTCATCTACGTTCCCCCAAGCTTCAGAACCAAGGTTATCGCTTCTTGCCATTCCATAGCTCCCTTCCATCTGTGTGGTTCGCAGCGCTGACTGTCTGTTCTGTCATTGTCCGTTCTTTTTCCATGCATTGCGTTTTCTTGCGTTCCTTGCGTTTTTCCATAGCTCCCTTCCATCTGTGTGGCTCGCAGCGCTGACTGTCTGTTCTGTCATTGTCCGTTCTTTTTCCATGCATTGCGTTTTCTTGCGTTCCTTGCGTTTTTCGTTTTTCCACAGGTCTTTTGTCGGTTTCCACAGGTCTGGTCGTTCACACAGGAAACTGCACACTTTCTACCTCACAGGCACCTCGGCTGTCTTATCCTAGTTGCAGCGAAGGGTCCACTCCTGATTGTTGGCTGCTAAGGTGACTAGTTTGACTGCTGTGATTGCTGTTACTCTTATGTCTTTCAGGGGTTTCGATCCACTGGCCATTTGCTGTTGTTCAGTTGTTTTTACCAACTGAGCTGGCGTCCCAGCATCAGTTCTTGTATTCACTTGATCCGGCCTTGTATTTTCCTCGGACTTGCAGATCCGATAGCACTTCAGCTTCTCCCTCCTAGGATCTGCAAGTCCTCTTTTTCTCCATTTTCTCCACGTTTTTTCCGTGTATTTTCCATTGTTCCCTGCGCTGTTCTCCCGGGTCACGGCACCAATTGTGTGGTTCGCAGCGCTGACTGTCTGTTCTGTCATTGTCCGTTCTTTTTCCATGCATTGCGTTTTCTTGCGTTCCTTGCGTTTTTCGTTTTTCCACAGGTCTTTTGTCGGTTTCCACAGGTCTGGTCGTTCACACAGGAAACTGCACACTTTCTACCTCACAGGCACCTCGGCTGTCTTATCCTAGTTGCAGCGAAGGGTCCACTCCTGATTGTTGGCTGCTAAGGTGACTAGTTTGACTGCTGTGATTGCTGTTACTCTTATGTCTTTCAGGGGTTTCGATCCACTGGCCATTTGCTGTTGTTCAGTTGTTTTTACCAACTGAGCTGGCGTCCCAGCTAATCTGATATTCGACATTTTTGCAAGCCTCATGGCCTACATATGCGTTTGCCTTCATCATAACAGCAAAAAAAAGGCAGGTGCTGGGATTCGAACTCGCCCCCTTTCTGCCCTACGATCCACGTTCCTACCCCTGCGACAACAGTCAGTTTCTTTCTATCAATTTGGCTGGTAATCCGCTCGAGTTCCAAAATATCTTGTCCTGTTGTTTTGCCTTTTTCTGTCCCATTTTGGGTGCACCATTTCATTTTTAAATTCAGTCAACCTTCTGGCACAGACTTAACCCCCCCCTGTCTTCAACCTCCATTCCGTCGAACCAACCTTCCTCCCAACCTTCGGGAATGAACCCTCTCTGCGCCGCCATCATGGTTTTCCTCGCCGGCACACGCCTCGTCTGCCTGGCATCGTCTTTTTCAGGATGGATCCGCAACGCTCGCACCTTAATTTATTGGGGATCTTACTTAGTCCTCTTCGTATTGTTTCACCTTTCATACACTTGTCCCTCATGTCTCCTCTCTTTCTTTCTTTCAGTGGTTTCCCCCCTCTCAAGCGCGTTTAGGAGCCGTTTTCCCCTTGGTTCCGTTAGTCTTGAGGCTCCATTCGGGAGTCCTTCCCCGTTTCCTCCCTCATTCCTGTCCCTGTCGCTGTCAGTTGGCGCTGTCTTGTTGGTTTGTTGCGGCCTACAATTCATTGGTGGACGTTGTGGGCACCGGCCTAGCAACAAAAGTTCGTCTTCAACGTCAGGGACCCCAGCCAACCCAACAGATCCTATTCTCCTCTGCTCCCCATCTTCATTTCTTTCAGCTTTGCGGGACCTCTCCAACAACTCAAAGCCTGATTCTCACACTGAACTCAACTCCTCCATCGCCCGGCTTCAAGAATCCATCGACCAATTGCTTGTTGCCTTTGCTCTTCTTGATGGTTCTAAAGGAATTCATGCCATCCACATCGACGAATCCACTTCTTCACCCAGTCCAACAGAGATTCCACCTTCCGCAATGTCTACATCAACCCCAACCGTCAAAAGAGAAGAACAACCCAAGTCAATTACGCTGCCCATCCCCACCACTCAACCCAAGAAGATCAGTCCAACAATTCTCGAAGAGAAAAGACGCCCCGTTTTCTTGACTGAAGAAGAAAAACAAATGCCAGCAGATCAACTTTATCTTCGTCTCAAACAGGCCGACTTACTTGCTCGTGAAGCCGAATTCCTGCAACATATGCCTCAACTCCCTTCCGACGTCCGGAATTGGAGTAAAGCCGACATCAACCGTTGGTTCAGGGATCAGAAGCATGAACAATGGGCCATTCGTCAAATCGAAAATGGTAAAACACTTTTCATCTGTCCCCAATGCAATCAAGCCAGAGACGCCGGAGTTCATCGCTGTGTCCCTTTGTGGAAAAGACCAACAACCCGTTCCGGACTCCCCATGCAACGTCAGACCTTCTTAACGACATCGGGCGGTAGCTTCAGAGTCAGCCAGAAAACAGTTCCTGACACCACGCGCATATCTGAACTGTCGGATCGAATTGCCAAAGCAAGAGAAAATACAACACAAGCCAACCAGCAGTTAGCCCAACTCCAAGCTCCACGTACAACTACTTCAACCACTTCAAATTCAACTCCACTTGACATCCCAGATCATCAACAATTTCCATACGCTTCTAACCCTCAACTTCAACAGTTCGTTCAACAATCATCCTCATCGTCATCCAGTCCACCCCTCATCGATCTAACACTTGACGACGAACCAATGTCGTCCCTCGAAATCCAACAACCCCAACCACCTCCAATGCAATCCCCAATCATGTCCCAAGGTCAACAATTCCCCTATCAATCATATATTTATCCATATTACCCACCTATGTATTCCCCAACCCCCATATATTCGTCTTCATATAACCAGCCAAATTTTCAGTCCCACCATCCATCAAACCCAACCACATAACCATATCTTGCCCATCCTCCATGAAAAACACATCCATAAGCATCAATAATAATTCATCTAAATCCAATCCCCCATCTCAATCGTCTCCAATTTTTCCCCTTCGTCGTTATTCATGTCCATCATCTATCTATTCATCCAACATAACCCCCCACAACTCCCATAATAATAATAATAACATCGATATTAATTCTCCCCCTCCCGTCAAGTGTGTTCCCAATCCGTCTCCGTGTCCATTTTTTTCTATTTATTCGCTAGTTGCTCGCAACATCTCTCGTTGTTCCCTTCGTTTTGTTGATCTTTTCATAAATTCTATATCGATATTGTGCCTCGTTGATTCCGGTGCCGCCGTTAATGTTATGTCCTTCGAAATTGCTTCACAAATTCCATACAGAATCCATAATCAACCTTCCTCGACGCTATCTGGTTGCACGGGCTCCACAATGGATATTCTCCATTGGGGCTCTTCTTCTTTCTCCCTTTCCAATAGTCAATCTGTCGATCTTACCTTCGCCGTAGTCAATCATCTTCCCTGGCAATTTATTCTCGGTCTCCCATTCTTTGTTGCCACTAATTTTGTTGCCAATTTTTCAGAGAATTACCTCGTCAATCGCCACGGCCCAGTGCAACTCAAATCGCAACTCCAGTCTCTTCTCATATCTTCGTCATCTACAATCAACACACTCACCGCCGAAGAAAGACAAGAGCTCCAACAACGAGTGGATGAAGCATTACAGGCTGTCGAATATCCTGAAATCGTCGATCAACTCTCACCCCTTCTCTTGGAATTTCACGACATCTGGGCCTCCATGCGACCAAGCAAGTGCAAAATCCTACCACATGTCATTGAACTCTCCTCAACGCGCCCGATTGTCGAACGCCCTCGTCGTTTCTCCGCCGAACAGGTTGAAATTATCAAGAAAGAAGTCGAAATCATGGAAAAAGACGGAATCATCAGGCCATCCTGTTCGCCGTACGCTACGGAAGTCGTCCTGACGCGGAAGAAGAATGGACTCTGGCGCTTTTGTGTTGATTACCGCCAACTCAATAAGGTTACTACATCCGACAAGTACCCGATCCCCCGGATCGCAAGTCTTCTAAATTCTATCCGCGGCAGTAACGTCTTTTGTGCCTTAGATCTTCGTGCTGGGTATTGGAACATTTGCATGGAGCCACGTTGTACCCCGTTTACCGCCTTCCGCACCCCTACAGGTCTTTATGAATTCGTGGTCATGCCTTTCGGCTTAAAGAACGCACCAGCCACATTTCAGCGTGTCATGGATTTCATCCTCCAAGACTTGTTTCCGAAAGGCGTCCTCGTCTACCTGGATGACATCTTGATCCACGGCACCTCCGTCGACGAAGTTTGCAGCACTCTTCGAATTGTTTTGCAACGTTTTCGCCATTTTGGGCTTCGGATGAACATCGTCAAGTCCCAGTTCTTCCATAAATCCCTTCTATATCTAGGTCATATCCTCGCCCATGGCACCATCCGACCAAATCCAAAGAAAGTCGAAGTCCTTTCGCACATCCGCCCACCGACTTCAGTCCCAGAAGTTCGCAAAGTCCTCGGCCTGCTAAGTTATTTCCGCCAGTACATTCCAGCCTTTTCTCACTTTGCCCACCATCTATCAGATCTTTTCAAGTCCAAAGTCGTATTTGAATGGACACCCAACCATCAGTTTACCCTCGAATTCTGCGCACATCAGTTAGCGACTTCAGTTCTTGTTCTTCCACTTGAAGATGACGATTTCGTTCTCGAGACCGATGCTTCAGACTACGCTGTTGGTGCCATTCTCTCAGTCCGTCGTCATGAAAAGCTCATTCCAGTTGAATTCGCCTCTTGCACCTTAAAAGCTGCTGAACTCCGTTGGCCAACACGAGAAAAAGAGGGCTATGCCATCTTTTGGGCCCTCAACCATTTCGATCATTATCTACGCGGCCGTCACTTTGATCTCTTCACCGATCACCAGTCTCTGCTGTACATGTCGAAGAACAACACGGGAAAACTCGCTCGCTGGTCCTGTCGCTTGGCGGAGTACAATTTCACCCTTCGTCATAAGCCTGGCAAGGAAATGGATCATGTCGATTTCTTTTCACGTTTTATTGTTGATGATTATGACCTTCTTGCCGACAGAATGACCTATCTCCCCTCGGTTCCTTCTTCAATCCCATGTCAACTTTCACCCTCGCAGCTTAGCGCAAATGTCATTGAAATAAGCAACGCTTCACCACCGACACCATCCCTCATTGTTCCAACGCCATTCCCCTCATTTGACGAAATCGTTACCGCACAACGATCCTATGTGCCCAGACCAACTGGCAAGCAATTTTCCACGCGAAGCGAGATCATCTTCTACAACCATGGCCTGTGGATCCCACCAGCACTTCGTTCACAGGTTATCGCCGCGTGTCATATTGTTCCACCCTTCCGTCATGCGGGGCATGTGAAAACAGCTAAGACTATTTTGAAAAGTTGTAACTGGCCTAACTTACATCGTGATGTTGCTTCTTTTGTCAGCTCTTGTTTATCTTGTCAACGCTTACGCCCACGAATCGAGCAATATCAAGGCCAGTTCATCCATCAGCCGCCAACAACTTCATTGTTCGAGCAAGTCCATATCGATCACTGGGGCCCTTGTCTTTGGGTCCGCAATCAACCTTACGTTCTCACAATGATCGATCGTCTCAGCCGTTGGTGCGAATGCGTAGTTGTCAAAGATGCAAAGGCCGAAACGACTGCGCGTACGTTTTTGGAGCACTGGGTTTGCCGCTACGGAGTACCCAAGACTGTTGTTTCTGACAAAGGACCCGCATTTTGGTCCGATGTCTTCGATCGGTTGTCCAAGTTGTTAGGTTTCACTCATTTGCGTACCACGTCCTAACATCCCGAAGGCAACAGCTTGATCGAGACATTTCATCGTACCCTAAAGAAGGGCATCGCCTCCATTCATATCGAGAATAAAGACATTCCCTTTTCCACTGCAGTTCAACTGGCCGTCTACGCCTATCGCTCTACAATCCACTTAACCTTGGGCGACTCTCCTGCGTTTATCACCTTTGGTATTGATCTCCGACCCCCAGTCGAGAATGATTGGCGTTTCCTACGACATGCTGACGACGTTCAGCGGGCTAAGGTCATATCCGAAATCCGATTGAAACAGATTGAACGTGCTCATGCTCAGTTTCTCTACTTGTCCAAGCTTGATCAGCCGGGTCGAACGCACGATTTGTTTGAGTTGAATGACATTGTCCTGGTTTCCTTATCCGACAAGGAATTTGCTGCCGCGTCCCGAGTTGAGGGCGACCGCAAAATTGCCCCAAAGTTCAGTCTGCCCGCTCGCGTAATCCATGTTTCGCAGAATGGCAAGTCCGCAATTGTCCGACACTTTGGCTCAGGTCGTACACAAGAAGTCCACATCCAAAATGTCCGTTTCATTACGCTCCCATCATGCCCTATTCTCCGGCAGCAGTGGCAATCAATCGCCACCCAACATGCGGAAAGCACCATCAGTGATCCGGCCAAGAGAGCACAATACTTAGAAGCTTTCTGGACGAGTATTACAGATGCTCAAGAGCCGATCCAACAACGCTTCAAGCGACGCAGAGTAGGCAACGAGGCTTGAAGGGGACGATAATCTGATATTCGACATTTTTGCAAGCCTCATGGCCTACATATGCGTTTGCCTTCATCATAACAGCAAAAAAAAAGCAGGTGCTGGGATTCGAACTCGCCCCCTTTCTGCCCTACGATCCACGTTCCTACCCCTGCGACAACAGTCAGTTTCTTTCTATCAATTTGGCTGGTAATCCGCTCGAGTTCCAAAATATCTTGTCCTGTTGTTTTGCCTTTTTCTGTCCCATTTTGGGTGCACCATTTCATTTTTAAATTCAGTCAACCTTCTGGCACAGACTTAACCCCCCCCTGTCTTCAACCTCCATTCCGTCGAACCAACCTTCCTCCCAACCTTCGGGAATGAACCCTCTCTGCGCCGCCATCATGGTTTTCCTCGCCGGCACACGCCTCGTCTGCCTGGCATCGTCTTTTTCAGGATGGATCCGCAACGCTCGCACCTTAATTTATTGGGGATCTTACTTAGTCCTCTTCGTATTGTTTCACCTTTCATACACTTGTCCCTCATGTCTCCTCTCTTTCTTTCTTTCAGTGGTTTCCCCCCTCTCAAGCGCGTTTAGGAGCCGTTTTCCCCTTGGTTCCGTTAGTCTTGAGGCTCCATTCGGGAGTCCTTCCCCGTTTCCTCCCTCATTCCTGTCCCTGTCGCTGTCAGTTGGCGCTGTCTTGTTGGTTTGTTGCGGCCTACAATTCACCAGCATCAGTTCTTGTATTCACTTGATCCGGCCTTGTATTTTCCTCGGACTTGCAGATCCGATAGCACTTCACCATCATCCAGGTATCAAGAAAACCACTTCTACCATCAAATAGGACGTTCAATTGGCCAAATTTGCGGAAAGATGTAACACTTTACCTGCAATCGTGTCTATTTTGTCGTCGCAACAGGTCAGGAGCGGAACGAGTGCAAGGACTATTTCGGACTCATCCAATACCGGGTGCTTTCGACAGCATTTATATGGATTTCTGGCAATGTTCGTATAACGATAAATCATATGTCATCCTTACATTGATTGACCAGCATACTAAATGGGTCGAATGTGTGATTCTCAATAACAAAACAGCTACAACGGTTGCAACAGCTCTCCTGCATTCTTGGGTTTATCGATTTGGTGTCCCCAACAAGTTAGTGTCCGATCAAGATCCATCCTTTTGCAACACAGTCCTGACAAGGCTCTCCGCACAACTAGGAATAACGCGGATCACTTCCACAGTGTATCATCCCGAGGGTAACGCCCCAATCGAATCGTTTTATCGAACTTTGAATCAAGGTCTACGATTTTTTGATCAAAAAAATGTTCCGCTACAAGAAGCACTTGACTTGGTTTTGTTTGGCTATCGTTCAACAATTCACAGCACAACAGGGCACTCCCCCAGCTATCTCACCTATTGATAAGATTCGCGGCCCAAAGCGTGGGAATGGTGATCATTGTGGCGAATGGAAGAATGGTGCAAGTCCAGCAAAATCCGGAGTTCAACACGTAAGTACCCGCAGCAGAGAGCGTGGATACTGTTAACCACATGGAGGAAGAGTTGGCAAAGTAAGAAACCATGGGGAAAAGCCAGGGAAAAACACACTGAACTATGGAAACGTAGATAAAAAAGCCGGTCAAAATCATTAAGACCACGAACGCAGGATACTTTAGGCATCCAGAAAGTTAGGGTCATGGATGTCTAGAGTGAGCAGCGTAGACAGAAAGCATGTAAAAACGGAGAAGAAGGAGGTCGTCATTGAGTTAGCGAGCTCAGACAACAATTGCACTGCTAAGTGTGGTGGTGCTCCTAGGGCGGGAGACAAGAGGATAGCATGCTTGATTTCTTTTCCTGGTTTTCTTAAGTCTGTGTCTCGTAGAACAAAGTCTCAAAAACCTGTCAGTGATCGAATTTCTTCCCCGTTTCTTGACAGAATCCCGGCGGCGCTTCTTAAAACTCGTCTTTTCGTCTGAAGAACTGGATGATGTCATTTCTGAGTGAATTTCTTGAGTTATTGTATTTTTCTGAAGTGACTTGGTCCATGTTCTTTGTGTTACGACACAAGTTCAAGCAAAAATTGTGACGGAATAGGAATATTTTCACTATGCACTCTCGACGACGTTGTCCAAGACATGAAAAAGAAGGTTCCACCCAAGAGAAGGATGTCACTAGCCAGAGGAATAAGAACCAGTCGCAAGGCGCCACGAAGAAAGCCTGGAGAAGATAAAGAGCCGTTTCTGTTTCTAATGAGCGATGTACCACATGTCAAGACCAAGAGATAACCCTATGTCTTGAAAGCACTTTCAAGGCAACTACTTCTTATTTTCTTTAACAAGATTATCTCTGTTATTTACGTCCCTTACCAGTTTCAGGGGATGTAATGAGTTTACAGATCACTATCAGTTATCTCAAGGTCAGAGTCACATCAATTGATGATGACTCTATTGGTTGTGGGAGAAAGAAGATAATATTTATTTATTTTATCATCTTCTTGTTATGTTCAACAGTAGTTATTACCTTCTTCAATACTTATTATTATTATTATCATTATTCTTAATTTTCTATGAATATATGTCTCGTTTTTACAGACTGTGCTTTTCTTTTAACACTGGGACTTGATCCCGACTCTTTACACCAAACGGTTTATAGAACTTAAAAGTGAGAGCTTAAGTGCTAAAACCGGAAGAGTGCACGCTTACATATATTGCTACAAAGCAATATGTTGTGCAAGCTAAGCGATTCGTCGCAACAATTAAATGTTGCAATCATGAAGTGCTCATAGAATGAAGCATTGTCTGTCGAGGTTTCCATTGAAACATCTTCAGATTAAAGAGGTTAGCTCTATTCTATTTAAGTGCAGATTAACCAGTGTCTTGAGATGTTGTGTATGTGTTTTACTCTATGTTCTCAATGAGGCTTGATGATGCAAACAATCATCGTGCTAATTTGATAACTATTGAATTAGAAACAGATCATACTTTACCTCAACTTGTTTTTTTTGTGTGATTACAGTAATAATTCATATATATGCGGCTACTTGGTCTAGTGGTATGATTCTCGCTTTGGGTGCGAGAGATCCCGGGTTCAATTCCCGGAGCAGCCCAGCGATTTTGATCCATTGACATTGTTCAAAAATTATTTTGACATTTGGCAATGCATTCAGAAATGTCTAAATTTCCTCATTCCCCAATAACATCAAGTACTTTAAAGAAGTGTACAAGTACAAGTACTTGAAGTTTGTTTTTGTTGCACATTGTTCAAAAATTATATTGATCTTTGATGAACACCAATGCATTCAGAAATGTCTAAATTTCCTCATTCCCCACAATGGAAATAACATCAAGTACTTTAAAGAAAAGTGTACAAGTACTTGAAGTTTGTTTTTGTTGCATGCGTCTCCATCTCTCTACGTCGCATGTGTCTCCATCACATACACCAGTTTTGATCATACTTTACCTCAACTTGTTTTTTTTTGTGTGATTACAGTAATAATTCATATGTAGACAGGCCCCGAGCCCATATGCCTAACAGAAAATGGCGAATGTGTATCCATTATCGCTATGTCAATCAATACGTACAAGATGATGTATATCCCATTCCGGTCCCGCAGGAACTCTTTATCCAGCTGAGAGAGCATAAAGTCTTCAGCACCATAGATTTGAATTGGGGATTTTGGAATGTCCTGATTTCCGAAGATAGCCAAAACTACACGGGTATGGTAGTCCATGGCATAGGCATACACAAATTTAAAGTGTTACCATTTGGGTTTAAAGTATCTTCGACTCACTTTTAGAGAGCTGTTGAGAAAGCTCTAGGAGATTTAATAGCAACAGGGAAGGTCTGGATCTACATAGACAATATTATCATTGCGACTTTGACGATTTCTGATCATCTAGAGATCCTAGGGAGGGTCTTGGATCGAGTGATATCCACTGGATTCTTCGTCAATCTGGCCAAGACACAATTCTTGAGAACGGAGCTCAAGTATCTAGGGCATGTTTTGAGTCATCAAAGAGTGGCTCCGGATCCAAAGAAGGTCCAAGCGATTGTAGAAGCCCGAGCTCCTATCGATAAAGAAGGTGTGCGTTCATTCCTAGGGGCGGATGGATACTTACGTCAGTATGTTCCCCACATTCCTAGGGGCGGATGGATACTTACGTCAGTATGTTCCCCACTTTGCCGCCGTCGTAGAACCCATCAGTCAACTGATGAGAAAGGAAAGAAGTTTGGCTGGGGTGAAGAACAGGAACTGGCGTTTAGCCAGATAAAAGAAGCAATAATCAATACGACGTACCTTTCGCTACCCAACTTCAACTATGGGTACGAGATATTTTGTGATGCCTCAGACACAGCGATGGGCGCGTGTCTTACCCAAAATTATGGTGAAAAGAGGCATTGCTTTTGCCTCAAAGTTATTCACCGAGACCGAGAGAAACTGGTCAACAATGGAGAGAGAAGCTTTCGCAGTTGTATGGTCGTGTGAGACCTTTGATGGATATCTCCAAGGTTCACGACCAACGGTGTTTACCGACCATCGGAATTTGGAATGGTTGTCATCTGCAAAGAAGGGAAAGCTTCGTCGGTGGGCTCTGCGGTTGATGTAGTACCGACCCATTATTAATATATAAAAGGAGATGATAATTGTATCGCGGACTGGTTGTCCTGCTCCTTACCTCCAACTGGAGATGACTTGATTTCGGCGTTAGTTCCACTGGTGAACTTTGTAACTGAGGAGAATAACAGCAGTTTCTCTTCTCTTCTGACCTTGGATACAATCGTGGAAGCTGCAAGAACAGATGAATTACCTAAGGCAGTCATATGGAAGGATGACTTACCGATTCACTACAAGAATGCACGTTTATATGTAGCTCCTCCTCTTCAACAACAGATTGTCTATTGGTTCGATGCCAGTAGATATGGAGGACATGCTGGGAGCAAGAAGACCATCAAGAAAATTCAGAAGTACTTTTGGTGGCCTCACTTACCTTCGGATGTGGAGAAATATATGCATTCCTGTCCGATATGTGTTTCCCTTCGCCAATATCCACGTCGAGTCTTGTTTTCGGATGTGCTGAACCGTCCACTGCTGTTTCAGCTTGTTTCAATGGACGTGATTGGGCCACGAGATTGGTTTGGCCAACAGTTTTTCATTTTAACTGCGGTGGATCATCATTCACGATTCATGATGGCTACTTGTCTTCTTCGTCATCCAAGTAGTTCTGATGTCATTTCGTTTCTTCGACATTTGTGGATGCCATCGTGTGGTGTCCCCCATGCGATCCTAATGGATAATGCCTCCTACTTCAGAAGCCGAGAAGTGACTGAGTTCTTGTCACAAACTTTAGGAGTGAAAGTCCTCTTTGCCTCCAAATATCACCCTCAAGGAAATGGAATTAATGAGGCTTCTCATAGGCTATTGGAGTTTGCCATAAAGACATCGGTTGGCCCTGTACCTTCGTCTTTTCCTCAAATTGTCGCCGATGCTGTCTTGGTGTACAATGCAACTCCTCTTCCCAGTTTTGGAACACCCCGGGATCGTTACTTTATGGACAAGATCTGGTTTTGCCAGGTCTGCAGGCTTCTACTCAAGGCATCACGGAAGAGACGCGCTTGAAGATTTTGGCTGAGTATCGCCTTCTTGGCAGCATTTCAGATGAACTTGTACTGGTGCAACAAAAGATACAAGTGAATATTGTTCCAGGCGACATCATCAGTTTTCAGTATGGCGAAAATGAAGATACGAAGCGACGACCCCTGCACGCCTCTGGCTGCTCAAAATATAGGCCTGGATGGAGTATCGTGTTCGCTCTGTTCAGGGAACAGTTGTGGTTCCACTGCGGTATACTGGACCTGTAGAACGTGTCCCACTATCCAAAATTCGTGTGATCACGAACCCCATTCCACCGGAGTCATCTTCGCGTTATTGGGTCATGAAGGAAAAAGGATGCTTGATGCGCCAATGACTTCCGACCCTATCGACTTTGATGCTATAGTGGGCCAAGCGTAGGATAGAAAAATTACTAAATAGTATGGGTAGTCCCCACAAGGGTTTTGACTTGAATTAGTTATTTCATTACACCTTGTTACCTCCGGGTGATGGTCTTGTTCATGGGGGGGTTGTGATGTGCCATTTAATCTTTCGTACATGTATGGTATGAACAGTCCCTCTCGCGATTATGTGCATGCCGGACAAGGGTCCCGGTTAGTTGAGTTCGTTCTTGACTCGTGGAAAACGTTCTTTTCCGGCGTTTGGAATCGTCTTAAATTTTTCCAGAAATACGGTCTACAGACCTCCATCGCTACAGGCTCAAACGACTCCCATAGGTCCCAGAACAGGATATCACTTGTATTGATGTTTCTGTGATCGCGTTCGTGCGCCTTTCTTGATAGGCGTTGTCCTTTTTGCTGTCCCTCGGGATGTTATGCTTTTGCTGGCTCGCCAGTTTCCCAGGGACAAGGATGTACACACTCGAACAGATTTTGCTTTTTGTGTCTCCTGTTAACTGTTCACTCCCCAATTTTGCTCCCTGCACCGCCTGCATTCGCGACACACGCCTCGCAATGTCCGCTCCATCGCACAATTCTGCGGCCACAGCCTCTCAGCAAACCGAACCTTCACCGAAGCCGAGTATCCTAACCGACTAGACTACATGGGATACTATAAATAAATGAATCTGTATGGATATCACTTGTATTGGTGTTTTGGAGAAGATGAAAATTTTCTTAAAAACTTGAGTAATAAAAACATCTTTCACCCGAGGACCAGTGCATGTTGTACATACTTCTAGTGAATATACTTAGTCTTTCAAGATTTAAGGGAGACGGACACCAACAAAGACAACCCACCAACAGGGCCCCTCAGCTTGCTTCCTAAAAGCATCCAGGATAACACCCAAATCTTGATAGGATGAAATAATAGGACTGCACAAGTAAGGTGCGAGCAGCAAGCGGTCTCGTAATCATTCGAGTTCTTAGGTGAAGGCGTTTGATCGCTACTTTGATATGATAACAGACGTGAGGGAAATGTGGACCGAAGTATTAGAAGTAGCAAAGAAGTCGCTCCTTTCAACAAGCCACATTCCTAATACACAGTGTGTGGCTTTTGTAGGTCCCTGACTGTCGCCCAGCAGGCATTGGACAAATGGGATGGGTCAACAATTTCTTTAGTCGCCCGAACAGAACGCGCACTGAAACTGAGGAATTGGAAAGTTCTTTGGAAGTTGAGAACGTCACTGAAGGATTTCGTCGCCTACAGGAGGATGTGGGGCGTTTGAGTTATCACGATCAGTTTACTGCTTCTGTGAATCCTTCAATTGCTTTGCGTGACTCAACGCGTAAGGCATCGTTATTGGCTTGGACAATATGGGGTTTTATTCTATTTTCCGGGTGGTGGAGGTTGACAGCCGTATCAAAATCTTCAATGCCTGTCGACGGAATAGGGAAATTGCATCAGTCTGTATCGTCTATAGCAAACGAACAAGCTGGTGACGTTCTAAGGTTTCCGGAATCGTCTTCTCGCGTTTTGGAAAATGTCAAGGAGATCTTTGAAACGCCGTTACGGTATAAAATACCTGTATTGCTGATGCCTCTTTGCTCAAATGAACCATTCGGTGCACATTTTGCAGATGACATAATTAGCTCGCGACCAAAACCTTCACCGGTTTTTGCCCCAGTTCTCGTCCCAGCAAAGCAAGCGGCATCCCAAGTCATCAATCTCCCTATCCTCGCTTGGTTGTGCTCCGAATCCTCCCATTTGACTGTCAACACATCCTCCCAAATTCTCTCTTCTTTACACGCTCAGTTACGCCTCTCCAGTCGGTCCTCCGATGTTCCTTACGTCGTCGCCTTCCACGCATCTGCAGATGAAAGCCATTCTGTCTTCTTCTCTGATCTTCCTGTCGCACTCGTTTCGCTTCCCTCTTCAAATGACGGGAAGGCTGCGATGTCGGTCGTGTTATCCGCGTGGTTTGATTCGTCCCAGGTTATCATCCGTCGACTAACTTCGATCAGTCCACAGTATCACTGGCGCTTTATGCTTGTGGGCGATGGAGCAGAACGCATCTACTGGGACTTTAAGGAAGAAGTTGAAAATCAACTGCTTCAACCAGTCCTACAAGGTCTAAGACGCCTGATGGATATTGAGATTTCGTCTCACGTAAGCGCATCGCAGTCTCTTCGATTATTTACGTGCGTGTTTTTCGTCAGATTGTCCCTGATGGCTTTCTCCCCTCCCTCGTCCCCCGACGGAATCCTCGGCCAGCTTCCCCTCTGGTTTTGGCACCTGCGCACCTTTCAGCATTCCAGAGCCTTGCTTATGGGTGGCTCAGTCCCCTTATACTTCCTCAAGCCACGAGTTCCCCACCAGAAGTATTGAACTACGTCTTATACCTCCAGGTGTGCCAGATTCAGTTGTGTTCTTGCTATTCCTACCTCCACCCTCGTCAGACAGATGATCGCTCTTCACTCGAACTGAGATCTGAGAAAGGATCCTTTCGACGATCCTTTTCGATATCGAGATGGGGCGCTTTCGCAGTCCCCGAGGAGGAATGCGTTTTCAATCGAACATCTCATGCTGTTCAACCAACGAGGAAACAGTTAGAATCAACAGTCTCCCTTTGGACCTCGCATTGGCGGGAGCTGCTCGGGCTACCGTGGATTACCTTAGCAGCTGGAATGGAAACAATCCTGGACAGTTCGGGACACTCTGTGAAGGTTGAGAGAAGTCAAATCGAACGTGGTTTGAATGCAGCAGTTTGCTCAGCTGTGGTTAATGTGAAGAATGTTCATGAATCATCTGTTTCCGTGAATGCCTTCTTCGAGTTTCCTCGTGAGGGTGCGGTCACAACATGGGAACTGAACAAAATTGGAAGGTCGGGTGTTTTCTCTGTCTGCGTTTTCCACTTCGTGTTCATGATCAATTGTACGTGTTCCATTTGATAGGCGCGCTCTTTGGAGTTTTTTTGTTTAGAGGGGCATCATCGCTCGCTTCTCTTGTTGAAGTTCTTGCAGATAAATCTGACCTCGTAGTCGCACCCCATTTGTCACAAAACACACAGGTAAGAGGCCACCCGAAATGGCGGTGTCATATGTTCCGGATCGATTAGACTGCGCTCGTTTATTTAAATTCTGCTCTGGAGTACATTAATGATCCCAACGACGTACAAGATTTA